>NW_025335395.1:245664-289242 GCF_004798865.1 Varanus komodoensis | reverse complement strand
AGAGAAATGTGCTTTCTTCTGGACAATGAGAACAGTTTTACACAATTTCTTATTGCAGAGATGACACTCTTCCACATAGATGCAAAATGCACCAACCCATTGTTAACACAAACAAACCTGAACTAACGCACATTTCATCTAACAATCAATGCTTGCACATTTAGATGAACATCCTTGGGCATCCTTGGGCTGGCAAATGGGCTCAGTCCCCAACAAACATTAGGCTACTGAAAGGGCGTCAATACCAGTAACAACAGTGACAGCAATATCACTATCATTAATATTTGGCACATTGCAAAAAGAAAAAGGAAACAAAACTTTCTGTTGGACACCAAAGGGAAAAGTAGCCCCATAGATTTGAAAAGAAACTCTTCCCACTGCATACACATACACAGCCCCAGAGTTTCATCCATTTCTTCCCAATCCTTCAGTTGTAACATAGCAAAATAACAAAATGGTATACTCAGAATTCAGAACTTATACCCACACACATATATAAGACCCAGATCCATGTTGCATGGAAAAATAGAAGTTATTGGAGAGGGAAAACTCTTGATGGCTGACACAAATCACATGCTCACAACATTGCTTTTTGTTTTAACCCAACCCTTCCCAGGCAGAATTTTTCCTGAGGCAATACAAGCTCTGAACACTCAGAGGACTTCAAATGTCTTACCTCAGTTACACAACTTTTACTTATTTTCAAGACACCAAGATTTCCTTTTAGAGTTTTCTAGAGACTCAAAGACTTTCTTTGAGAACTAGTGCAAGCCCGCCTCCAGTCTGTGGCTGGAAGCGGAGCTGCTCAAACTTCCCAAAGTATTTTGAACTTTGAACATGCTCAGAGGCTGTGTGTGCTGCTTCTGCAGTACTCACAAAGTGGTGTTTGTGGTATCTTCCTGCCAGAGCATCCCCCCTTTTCTTGGCTCTGTGGAATAGCCAAGCCCACAGAGTCAAGAAATCCAAATTTTCCAGCACAAATCCCTCCTGAATTCAGTTGGCCAGACCAAATCCAGAGAAGGGGCTACAGTTACTGTCTCTTTAAATAATGGGAGTGCTCTTAGCAAGGTAGACTGTTCCTCTTTTTTTTTTTTTTTTTCTTGTCTTTACTCCAAAAGTTACACATTTTCTTCCCATATTTTTTCCAGTAGAAAAAGTACCAAATCACCATTTACCAAAACTTTTAAAATTCTCTCACATTCCAAACAGCTGCAAGTTCAACAGGGGAAGAAAACCCAACCAATTAGGCAGAAATTTGTATTAATGGTTAACTGCAATCTGTCTTCCCCTGATTTTACAGGAACAGGTGGACGGGGGCTGTACGAAAGTCCGCTCCACGTTTGGGACAGACTGGGGGAAGTGTGGGGCGGGCTCCCGGAAGCCCGGGAATTCAGGACATAAGGAGGTGGCTGAGTCCATGTGTCCAGAGCGTCCTCCGGCCCGTCTGATCATCCATGAGGATGTGGGGCTTTGTGGATGGGGTGAAAATTAGAAAGGAACCAGAGGAGGGCAAAAGAAATTATACATGATTTGGAAACACTGTCCTATGAGGACAGACTGAGAGAACTGGGCATGTTCAGGCTTGAGAAGAGAAGACTGAGGAGGGACATGGTATCCCTCTGTAAGTACCTCCAAGGCTGTCACAAAAAGGAAGGTCAAGATCTCCTCTTGCTGATGCCAGAGCATAGGACATGGAATAATCCATTCAAGTTGTGAAAAGCCAGATTCAAGCTGGACATCAGGAAAAGCTTCCCCATGGTCAGAGCAATACAACAGTGGAACCAGCTGCCTAGAGAGGTGGTAGGCTCTCCCACACTGGAGACATTCAAAAAGAAACTGGACAGCCATCTGAGTGCGATGGTGTAAATTGGTGTCCTGCAACAGCAGTGTTTAGACCTGATTGTTTTCATGGCCCCTTCCAGCTCTAGTATTCTATGAATCTATGGTCCTTGCTCCAATTGGCAAGGAATGTTTCGGTTATGGCAAAGAGATGCTATCCTGACTCTCTTTTTCAGATGCAGGCCACGTGTCCAGAAGATCAGCAGACCAACCAGGCCCATGATGGGAGGGTCCCCAAGAATATAATGTTTGTGTCCTATGAAGAACCCTTGCAGATGGATGCACCTCCACTCTACATGATATAGACAGTTACAGAAGATGACAGTGGGGCTGTATTTGCCAATGCTTCTCTAGATACACCATGGGGCACCACAAGAACTGAGAACATCCCCCATGTTTTTCAACAGCTCCTTGAACTGGCTCACGGAGATTCTCCATGAATGTCAGCTAATGTGCCACTGCTATGCCAGTGCCACGTGGCTTCATCTCCCCTTTTCATGAAATGCAAAAGAATCTGTAGATCCTCTCAACTAACACAAGGACTTAGGAATGATTTGCATGATTGCCTCATCACTGGAACTCAATTCAGATGAGACTGAGAGTAGCTGTATTTACATTGCGGGATTCCACACTCAGGGTGCCCACTTGTTGGCTCATATGCGTTTGTACCCGAAATTAAATCCAGGGATGGAGGGAGGGGGGAGGGAGCAGTTCCTGCATCAGTTGTTGCTCTTTCCAGGGATCAATGTGGTAGCTTCATAACAAGACCAGGGAAGTCACATCGACAGTTTCAGATGATGAGAACAAGCAGGGAAACTGTAGTACACAAAGTTTTCCAGTCACTGTTTCTATAAGTCAACGGCAACCTGATGAAATACCACAACAGGGATGACTGTGGCTTCATTCCTCCCATATGTCATGAGCAGAACTTGCTGGAGTAGGGGTCAGACTAGATGGCCCATGAGGCCTCTTCTGACTTGCTCAGTTTCTATGTTTCTATATAGATATACCCAGACCCTAAGAACATTCATACAGGCCCTTCTTCCTGTGCTCCACAGCAAATAGAGGGAATCAGGTGCTTCCTGAGGAGAAACCCCCAGATGGTGCAATGTCCTATCAAAGGAGGTTTACCTGGCTACCTTCCTTGTGATCTCTTCAATGCAAAGTGAAGACTTTTGTCTTCTTCTAGGCAGATTTTCTTCAGCTTTTGTTTGCTTTAAAATTATTATTTTATTTTTGTGTGTTGCACTGATTCCAGTTTCGATGCTGGCTTTCTATGGTAGGTTTCAAAAGCTTCCACAGTGTGCTTTCCAGGAATGGAGTCCCAACTGCTACTGCCCCAGCAGTGTCCCTCTTTGCCTCCCGCAGCAGCACTGCTGCACACAACCTGGAAAATTAACACCTGGGGCTTGCTTAGGAAAGTGACCTGTGTGACCTCTGCCCAAGCACCTTCCCTCTTCCATCCCAATTTTCCTTCCTGACATGGAAAGAGTTTGCTGGTTCCACAACCTTTCCTCTGTGAGTGTTTGTTGACTGCCTCTGGGCTTGGCTCATTTTACAGGCCTCAGCCAGGCAAGAGAGGAATGCTGTGTATGCCAGAGGGATGATTTATGCCTGGCTTCCTCCTAACACTGGTTATCCACAACAACAGACCATGCATGGCTGATTATGTGTAAAGTGAAGAAGGAGACAGATCATGTACACCATCCTGAGAAACATGGAGTATGAATCACATCAGTGAAGAAATCTCCAGAGAGCCACATGTCCCTTCCTCTTTGGTTCATCTCCATAGAAATTCTTCATCCAGACCCTTTGGTTTGAGGGCCTCAAGGAGAAGACAGGGCAGGCACCCATTACCTCCCTCATTTCCAAATAATGAAACCACAGAAAAGAATGATATATTCAGGAAAAAAGATTGCAAACCTGTTTTTCTCCCTCTGGGCAGTTGCACCCTGGGGACTCTGTTGCACCCAGGTCCAAAAAGGATGTTTCCATTGGAGATGATAATCAAAAGCATGGCCACTTCCCCTGAGCCCTGCCAAAGCTCTAGACACCTGCTTCAGATTGTCTACTGCCACAGTAAAGAAAACCTCTCCATCAAGAGCAATCTCAGGAAACTGCTAGACATGTGCCTGAGAAGCTGAGTGTGGAAAACAGGTGCTCCACTATTGAGCTTGGGATCAGATTAGGGACAGGTGGAGTGATGTGTTGAATGCATCTGTGTGAAATCTGAAAGAGCTTCTGTTTGCTTCAGGACTCCTGGCTTCTATAAGGACCATGAAACAAGACTGTTCCAGCTGCCCCTGATGAACTGGACATGGAGGTGAGCAGAGTAGCCATGCAGAACAGGTGGACAAAGAGGACACATGTCATGAAAGGGCTGCTCTTGCTTCTCTTAATGCTGCATCGTATGGCTTCTAAAATGAAGGGGAAAAGGTGTCCCAGGAATATGAATGTGCAAGGAGCATCAAACTATTATCGACCAGGAAAATACCTTATCAGTGGGCTTCTGTCATCACAATATTTTCAGCATCAAGAACCTTATGATTTCTATAAGTCCCCCTTCAACCAGGTTGAGAGGTGAGTGATGAGGATTTGATGCTTCCTACCCTGCCCTCCAGTCATCTCTGTCTCCTGGAGAGAGCCCATATTCCTGGACCCCAAGTCACCCACTAGGAATTTGCTCCCTATGCTTTGTGGCTGCAACTAGGTGTGAAAGGTTGTACAACTGGGGCTCCCCCAGGAATTCATGGATTCCCTCTCAGCTTGGCACACTTTTCAAGTGTGTGCAGAAGAAAAAATATGCCAAAATCTGGAGGGACGGATTCTAGAAAGGTTCATCGCAAGACTAGCCTTTGATAAAATTGGCAACACAGAGTAATCATATCAGGCCTCTTCCTCCAGGAATGTGTCCTGTTAAAACCTTCAAATTGGTGACATGGCTGGGTTTGCAATGAAGCCATGCAGAATCAACCCCTCCAGAATCCACAGGCTTCCTCTGGTGCTCAGCCCAATCCTGCAAAGCGAGGTGAGCCAAGATGAAGTAGTGGAAATGGAACCTTTCCCATTAGGAGCAAGTGCAGGATGCCAAAATGGGCACATCAAGTGGCCTGCAAGCTTCCATTCCCATAACCCAGGATCTTCCCCACTCACTGCTTCAAAAGGCAGTGGTAGGCATGTAAGGTTGGCACTGCTTGTGCACCATGTTGAGTGATTCTGAGAAATGTGGCATCTTTGAAGTCAAAACCAGGGAATACAATGAGTTTTCTGCCTAACTTAGATTCTATACACATCCCTCACCACCTGCTGCAAATAAATCCCATCATTCATCTGTGTGCCATGTGAAGGAATCCATCTCTTTATGTCTTTTGAATGTCCTCTGAATCATGTTCATAGAATGAGCCCTGATTCTGTAATTCTTGTAATGCCGTTTCCTAAGTGTGAGGTACTGGCACATGTTATTATTATTTATTATTATTATAACATTTCTATGCCGCCCCTTGCCGAAACCTCGGGGCGGCTTACAACATGATAAAATACATTGAAATACAATAGTACATAATAAATTACCATTAAATATAAAAATACAAAAAAATACATTGATTTACAAATACAAAATTATCTTATTTTCCATCCATGAGATCAACCAGAATCCCAGGCTCTTACCCAACATCAGCCTGGGCTACAGCATTTATGAGAGCCATTTTGATGGGAGAGTGTCTTCCTATGCTATGTAAGGCCTGCCTGCTGGTGGGGAATGTCACCTTCCCAACTTCAGCTGTGGGAAGAACAACCTACTGGCCATTCTCGAAGGAAGTGAATTGGACATCTCTCATTTCTTCTATGTCAGGTATCTACAAGATTCCTCAGGTAGGTCCTGGGAGGGGAAGAGAGGCCAGTTCCACCCAAATTCTCCTAGCACTGCCTCACCTCAGCCCTCTTCCGAAAGCACCTTCACACAGTGAGGAAGCATGTCCCCTGATGAGGGTGCTGCATGTGAGAACAGGTGCTTTGACCTGGGAGGCATTTACAAGCAGGTCAAATTGCCCTTTGAATACAGACAAAATCAGCATGAACCTAACTGAAGGGATACCACCATTTGAAGTTGTTCCATAGAGAAGAGTAGATGTGTGAGAAGCACGTAGCAATAGCACAAGTGCCATCCGGTGGAATGAAAAGCTGCAGTGTAAAATCAAAATGCCTAACCCCTAATACAGTCTAACAATGTGAAAAACACCTTAGTGACAACTTAGAAAGAGGAAAACCAGGGTATGGAAAAGTTGTGAACTGAAAACTTGGTCAAAGGCATTTCAAGATCCTTCTGAGTCAGTGGGCTACAAAAACATCGACAAAGGGAAATCCTGAAAATATCAAAGGCTAAGCTACTGAAATGCCCGCAAGGTAGTTTTTTTTTTTTTTTTTTTTTAAGGATATTGAGAGCCATTACTTGGGCTGATCTTGGAGTGATTAATTGTTTATTGGAAACATAGAAAAATCCACCCACAGGGATGTTCTTTCTGGGGAACAAGGCACCTGCCCAGCCCGAACTACCTCCATCTGTTCTTTGAATACTCAGAAGCTCTCCAGTCAAACCAAAGCAGAGAGGAAAAGAGACTCCTCAGGATGTTCACCTTGTCCTTTCTTGCCCTGACTTGCCCTGACATGTGCTAGGCTGTGGTGGTCTGGGTTCCCTTCCCTCCACAGAAAAGGCCCCCATTTCCACAAAGCAAACAATTAATACAGTAATTGGTAGAGATTTCATGTTCGTATGATTCTGATGTTCCTCCTAAAGACAAAACAATATAAACTGCCAAAGTCTTCCTTTTTTCATTAGATCAGTTATGGCTTGGTTAACCCTGTTCTGGAGGATCAGAAGCAGTTCCCTTTCATCTACCGGATGGCCCCAAAGGAAGAAACCCAATACTTGGGCATCATCCAACTGGCCGTGAGTTTCCGTTGGACATGGATTGGTCTCCTTGCCCCAGACACTGACAATGAAGAAACATTTTTGAGGTCAGTGATCCCACTGATGATCAGTCATGGACTTTGCATTGCCTTCACAAAAAGGATACCACGAAAAACCATGACTGAGACTGAGAATGACTCAGAAGGAGCTCTCTGTTGTGTGGGGGCAAGTGAATGTAGCTTTTTTCTATGCACATGCTCACTATGGCTGCGGTCCAATTTTCAGGATGCAAGAAATACTTGGAAGTGAACAAGTTGGAGGAAAGGTCTGGATCATAACCACTGTGACAGACATTAATTGGTACTTAACTTTGCCTCCTGATTCCTTTCAGATTATCCATGGTTCTTTGTCATTCATCATAAAAAGCCCCCAGAAGACAAGACTTGACAATTACAATCTATATTCTTATTGTACGGTATGGTTTTGGCAGAATGCTTTTCATTGTTTCTATTCAGAGCACACCTTTTCCATGAAAAGTTGGTCAAGCTACAGACAGAAGGAGACACTGGAGATGCTGCCCCAGGAGGAGCTGGAAAGAGTCTTTTCTCAAGACAGCTTCCACACTTACAACAGTATCCAATTGGAAGCCCATGCCTTAAATGATGCATCTTTGTCTCTATCCAAGCAGATATTGATGGCTGGAACAGGAGTCAGACACCAAGTGCAGAGGCTGCAACCATGGCAGGTACTCTTCTTTCTTGTTTTGGGTTCACAGCAAATGCCAAAATGTTCCAGGGTCAGTTCAGGAAGCACGTGTTATACGACATCCTCTTGCCTATTACCTGGCAATACAGAAGGGAAATGTGAGCCCACTCTTCTGCCTTTGCACTCCCCTCAAAATGCTACCTGAGCATGGATTCTAAAATAAGCTGGGAGCAAATGCACTTTCCTCTGAACCCCTGCAAAATGCTAAGAGAAAAAAGAAAGGAGATTCAAGAAGGAGTCTCAGCTGAGACACACCAATAATGGCCAACTACTCTGAGTGCAGATGGGAGGTGCTTTGGCCTCAGTTCATGGAAGACCTGTGCAAGGATGTCTAAAACACAAAATATCCATACATATTACCTTCTCTGTCATTCTAGTTCCATGCCTTCTTAAGGGGAATCCGGCACTCTAACACTTCCATGGCTGGGCTGCATTTGGACAAGCATGGACAGCTGCAAGCTGACTTTGATATTGTAAACTGGGTGCTATTCCCCAATCGTAGCCCTGGAATAGTGACCATTGGGAGTTGGACGAGTGGTGCATTTCCAGGGAAACAACTCAGCATCAACCCAGAAGAAATTGCATGGCCCAAGCATTTTCACAAGGTGAGGAAAATCATCTCTGTCCCACCATTGGCCTGCCGCTCAGTGAAGGTCTATTAATCTGTGGGATATGACATGCAAGGCATCCACTGTTATTCAGTATGCACTTTTCTAGGGAAGGAAGTTGCCTTGAGCATAACGGGTCTTCCAGTTGCTTTGGATGGCCTTGCCAAGGGAAGCTTCCCTTTGTAGCAGGGGCTAGGGAGCATCTTGTTCTCCTCAACCTTCCTGTTTTTGGGGTGTCTGAATGCACTGGATGCATTCCAAGAGGTCTCAATGACCCATCCAGTGTCATCATCTCCTCCTCCTCTTCCTCCTCTTCTTGATGGTCATGATTAAAGCAGAAAGCAACAAAGAGCAGGAAGGCTCTTCCTCATTTGTGTTTCCTGTAAGAGGAAGTCATTCTCCAAACAGGATTATCTCTTTCCACTTTCCTTTCCAGCACTGGGGGCTGTGGACAAATCTTTCTGAAGAGCATAGTCTCTTGGTGATTCCCTGCCTGCTTTTCTGTTTATGAGGTCTTTTGAGGGAGATCATTTCTTGCAACTCCTCCCCACTCTGTTTTCCCATAGCATTTCTAAAGCTTTGTGGGTCACCTCTGTCATTTTAGGAGATGGTTTGATTTGATTCCAGTATTCTTCTTGCAGCATTGTGCAGTTCAGTTTTGTACCCTGCCCTAACCATACTTTCTTATCAAAAAGGATGGCTTTACATGAGGAAAAACATTGTATACATGACTCTGGATTCCCTGCCCTGCTGTTGTGCTCAAAACTGCTGCATGGGAAATAATTCAAAAAGTCCCTATTGTTGCTGGGAGTGCAGATCCTGCAGGGCCCTGCCAATCTCTGGTTCATGTCCACAGAAGTGCACTCCTAACATAGTTTCCCTGCAGCTCTGTCTCTTCCCTGCCAGATGGCACCTCCTTCCAGGTGTGTGGTGAGCTGTCAGCCTGGATATGCCAAGGAGGTTCAGGAAGGGAAGCCGCCCTGCTGCTACGCTTGTGCTCCATGTGCAGAAGGGACCTCTATTCAGGAAGGTGGGTACCTTCTGAGGAAAGGCTGTACTCTTTGGGACAGCATCTGATCATCAAGCCTGCCCAAACACTCTCTGACTAATTGGTGGCTGTTTTTGTGAGCTAGTCTCTTCCCTTTGTTTCCACTGGATTCAAGACTGAAGACCATGTTTTGCAATGCAGATTTTTACTACAGCTTCAAATTAACAGGAAAAGGAGGCTGTAAGCAGTCTTTGATTAAGCTGAAAGGATAAGCCTCTGCTCATGTCAAGAGCTGGACCTAAACTGGAACTTCTTCTCAATCCCTCCCCTTTGGAAACTCCACATCTGACCCTCAGAGTGCTTGTCATGGAGAGGTGGCTGGTGTGATATATGCAGGCCCTCCAACTGGGCAGATTGAATCTCCTGATGACTCCTTGTAGGATGAAGGACAGCATCCTGAACTCCTTCCTTCTTCCCTTCTAAACCTCTCCTGTCTCATTCAATCAAGGCCTGCCCTCACACTTGTCCTGGAAAACTTCAGGAAGCAACCTGGAAGGAGCACAAATGTTTTCCTCCCCCCACCACTTGTTCTCCCCTTTTAGAATTCAAAGATGTTTCTCTCCAAAAAAACAGGGAGTGCCTGGCCCACTCTCTACAACTCCCTCACTAGCATCCCAAAGGAAGTGTGTAGCAAGCAGAAGGGGAGCCTTTCCACTTGTGGCACCCTGAGCATGGAAGGCCACAGTCTGGAAGGTCAACCTGCTGGGATAGATCATGTGACCACAATGCTCAGTGGAGAAGTCTTCATTGAACCAGGCAGCTGATCTGTTTGAAAGTGATTGCCTTACTATTTATTTCAATTGTGATTAATTCCTCCTGTCTTATGATTTTATTTCCTGAAAGATTAGGATGAGCAAATACATCACAATCAATCCTATTCATAGCTCAGAAACACAAGGCAGTATGCAAAGGGGTGGCTCTCCAGCCCATTCCATCCTGCCCATGCAAGCTGGTTGCAAGTGCAGTCCCTCTGCCTGAAGGCCCATGACTTGCATGAGGGAGGGTCAACACTGCCCATTTGATTGAGCAAAGAAGCATATTCATACAGTGGGGTAGATAAGCAGAGCTTCTCTTTGGGTCTCTGCCCCTGGTTTAATTTGCATTCCCTGTGCTCTGTATCCAGGGGACTAAGCCTGTCCCATCTCTGGAGAACAGGCTGTTACTTCTCTACATAGAGGGGCCTCCAGACACCTGTGCAGAGCAATCTTCATGGTCCTGGTCTCTGCATTTCCACCTTTCTTCTTATAAGGATCTGAAGGTGGCTTAAATCTTCTCCTCCCCTCTATTTTATTTGGGCAAAAACGGCCCTGGTTGGCCATACCTGCTCAAGGTCACACAGGGCAATTGGTGACTGAGATGGGGATAGAACCCACATCTCCTGAACCCAACCAACACCCTCCCTGGCTCCCCTCTATCGAACATCCTCTGAAACATGGTGTGATTGTGTGGCCATGCAGCAGATCTTGCTTCCTGGAGACGGGGATCTACAGAGTGTCTAAATACCTCCAGCACTCAACAAACACCACTTTTGCAGAGGACACCTCCCCCTGCCCAAGATCAATTCAATCTTTTCCCCTGCTTTGGTTTTATTGTTTACTCTTGCTTGTAAGGGAATGACATGTCAGGTACTAAGCATCATAGTAAGTACATCAATTGATAAATAAACCAACAAAGTCTTTTGCATAATAGCATGTTTTTGCAAGAGAAATCATGGAGGGTTTGGAAAGAAATGCCACACCAGTTTTTAGTAGCAAGACTGAGCAGAGGCCGCTCTGAAAGGGCCAGGATGTGGGCGGTGGCTGAGATAGGCAGAGTGCCTGGACCAGGGTGCTGAAGTGCAACAAGGTATTGCCACTAAGAAGGGCTAGAAGCAGATGGTGTGGTCAAGAGTCCAGGGTCAGGGTCAAGGCAGCAGGCAGTCCAATATTGCACAGGGGATAGACAGAAAGAGAGCACAGTCCAGAAACAGTCCAGTGGTCTGATGCAAGGAAAACAGTCACCTAAGCATGATCCCAACATGTATGGGCCTGGAGCAGGGCAGGAACGCCTGGAGCAAGCAGTACCACACAGGGGCAGGGCAAGGGCAAACTACAGCATGCAGGATCAAACAGGAGAAAGCAGGAACAGACTGGAACAAAGCAGGGACCAACCAGAGCAAGGCAGGAACAGACTGGAGCAAGCAGGAGGAGACAGGAGTGCACTGAATAAGGGAGGAACAAATGAAGCAGGGCTGCAGCAAGGCAGGCATGGGCTGGAGGAGGGCTGGAGCAGGGCTGGAGCAGGTCCAAAGCAAGGTTCAAAGCATGGTGTTGCAGAGCCCAGAGCATAAGAGACTACTTGCATTGCTGTAGCAAAGAGAAGCAGTGTCGGGAAGCCTTTTCTGCTGGTCTCCAAGGCCTCCAGCTGCACTGCATCATTGTTTTTGAAGTGTTCCCTGAAAGGGTCTGCAAAGGTTTTCCTAGTCCTGGAGACACAGAAGTCCTGATCCTGACACTCTGGAGCCCCGGAAAGCAGCAGATCAGCTTCCCTCAACTGTGTTTGTCTTCGCACAGTCTACAATCGTCAATTCATTGAGCACATACTGAGTGTTTGGCTGGGGCTCTCAGGAGCTCTATCTTGT
Source organism: Varanus komodoensis (assembly GCF_004798865.1). Lineage (NCBI taxonomy): Eukaryota > Metazoa > Chordata > Lepidosauria > Squamata > Varanidae > Varanus > Varanus komodoensis. The sequence goes on along the minus strand of NW_025335395.1, from coordinate 277,456 downwards.
CCATCAGAGAGGAGTTTCCTTGTCCTTGTCACTCAGAGCCTCTCTAACCAAATTGTGCATCTCCTCCCACAGATGATTTGCCTCTCTCCCTGCCAGGCCACACATTATTCTTCCCCAACATCTCCCACATTCCCATCTTCACTACGTATAAGAAGAACTCAGGATGTTCTGCATGTCCCACTGACGGTGGCAATGCTGAACTCACATTCCAGATGCAGAGCATTGCAGAAGGTGTCCAGAAGATCAGCACCCAAACAAAGGCCAAAATTGATGCATCCCCAAGGAGATAACCTTCCTCTCCTATGAAGAACCTTTGGGTATCCTTCTGAGTTTATTTGCCCTCATCTTTTCTTTGATGACAGCGTTTGTGTTAGGAATCTTCATCAAATTCCTAGAAACTCCAGCAGTGAAGGCCAACGATCAGGATCTGTCCTATGTCCTCCTGGTCTCACTCCTACTTTCCTTTTTGTCCTCCCTCCTGTTCATTGGGCAGCCAAGCAAAGCAACTTGCCTGCTGCAACAAACTGCCTTCAGCATAATCTCTGTTGCCATGTCTTCTGTGCTGGCAAAGACCATCACTGTGGTGCTGGCCTTCCTGGCCACCAAGCCAGGAAACAGAGCGAAGAGATTGCTGGGGAAAAGATTTGTATACTCCATTGTAATTTTCTGTAATAGTGTTCAGGTTGCCATCTGCACAATCTGGCTGGGCATGGCTCCACCTTTTCCTGATGCTGACTTGCATTCCTCGCCTGAAGAGATAATTCTACAATGCAGTGAAGGTTCTGTGGCTATGTTTTACACAGTCCTTTGCTACATGGGTGTCCTTGCTTCACAGTGGCTTTCATTGCCAGAAAGTTGCCAGGGGCCTTCAACGAAGCCAAGCTGATCACCTTCAGCATGCTGGTTTTCTGCAGCATCTGGGTGTCCTTCATGCCCTCCTACCTGAGCACCAAGGGGAAGTACATGGTGGCTGTGCAGGTCTTCTCCATCCTGGCCTCCAGTGCTGGTTTACTTGGCTGCATCTTCCTTCCCGAATGATGTCAAGGGGTAGAGGAGGAAGAAGCTTGATAGCTGTGCACCTTTGGTTGTTTCTAGGAATTTTTGAGAAATCAGTAGACTGCCATTGGCCAAGGAATCCAAAGGATACCCTGCTTTGGCCTCTGTACTCTGGTTCAGTTTGTGGCATCCGAACTCTGAATGCCTGCCCAGCTTTTGTGAGTTGATCCACAGGGGTGGAGCTGCAGTGCACAGAAGCCTTTTTAGCTGGTCTTCAGGGTCTGCAGGTGCACTGCATAATTGCACCACAGGTGTTCCTTGCAAGTGACAACAAAGGTGCTCCTGCTTGGGTGAGCACTTGCAGATCACTTCGGCGCTGATCCTGACACTACAGCCTAAGCAGCATCCCCCTTCTGTCCACCTCCCTGTTATATAAGCATCCTTCTGTGAGTGTTTGCAGACTTCCTCCAATCTTGGGTCATTTTCCAAGACTGGGCCTAGCCATAGCAGGAGGCCGCTACATGGGTGGATACCCCTAGACCTCAGCCAAGCATAGTCATTACCAGAACAATCCATTGCTTAGCTTGCCTAGGGAGAAGGAGGGAAAGGTCCACCTTTAGCAGCTTAGGAATCCAACATGGCTATCAATCAAAACAATGAATAAATCTGCAGAGGGTCATATGTTGCCCACAGCAGGAATATCAAAAGATGGTCACCATATGGCCTCTTTGGAAGGTGGGTCTCTGACAGGGGTATTGCTAAGCTCCCATGTCCGAATCCCTGTGATTGTGAAATTTGCAGCCTCATAAAGAGGACTAACTACATGTTTTTCTCCCTCTGTGCCTTGAGACATTCAATGGGTCCAGCAGCAGTGAGGATATCGCTCTCCTGTTGGATGATTAAAAGTAGAATGATTGAAATTGTTCCGGTCAATGCACTAGAGAACACCTTCAGATTTTTCTTGAGCCAAAAAACCAACTTACAAAATCAAGGGCAATGTCAGGAGACCTGATGCTTTGTGATTGAGGAAGTGGCTTCAAGGCAACCTTGCAGTCCTCTTGAGGACCGGGGCTGAGGCTGAGGACAGGCTGCAAGATTCAGGGATGGTGCCTGTGTGCTGTTTAGAAAAGCTCCCTGGGTTCACAAGTTATTTTATCTCTTGGACTGCATAGGCAGAGTTTTCTGGTTGAGCTGGTTCAGTGGGTGAGAAGAGTAGGCACACAGGTATATAGGAATTTAGCCAAAGTATCCCAATGCCAGTGCTTCTGCTGCTTCTACTGCTGTCTCATGCAGTTTCCAAGATGCAGAAGACAAATTGTCCTGAGAATATGTTTAGAAAAGGAGCATATAACTATTATCGTTCAGGAGACTACCTGATCAGTGGCGTTGTTACTTCACAGTATTTTAGCCGTCAGCCACCCTATGTCTTTCATGAGTCACCAGTAATGCGGAGGGAGAGGTAAGTCATGATGCCCACATGCTTGCCGATCTGCACTCCACTTTTGCCTCTCTCTGGGAGACAGCCTATAATTCTGGTGCTGTGGTCCTCCCCTTGGTGTTTCTTCTCTGCATTTTGTCCATTTTGTGCTTTCTGAAGGAAAATTGGGAGGATCAAGTACAGCAGGCTCACATCTGTCTGGCCACCACTTGCATGGTTTCAGCCTTAAGGAGAAACATCTGCTTGCTTTAACAGGCAGGGCAGGATCCAGGCTGCATCCAAGGGGGCTTTTCCTTGGAGTTGCTCGAATCACTGCAACCATTGTATGGCTCCCTGCCACCCCTGCCTCACTGCCAATTGTGCAGTAGCAAATGAGTTGGATGCCTTTTAAATGTCAGCTCTTCTAAATGAGATAGCACAAAAACAATTGTGGACAATCTGTGGAGAAGTCAGGCAGGGAGAATGCCAAGCTATTTTCCTTGGCATGAGGGTGGGACAATTTCCTTCAAGTATTTCCCCTTGGCATCTTGGGGATGAAAGAGGATCTCGCTTCTCAAGTGCTTCCTTGACATATGCTGCTGGAAAAGATCAGCCAGATGAATGTTCTGTCTGCGATTCCCATGCTAATGATGAAAGGCTCAAATACTTCTGCCAGGGGGTAAAATTAATGTCAGTCTCCCTACTTCAGGGGTGAAAGGCAGGTCTTTTCTCTGCAGCCTTGTGCAGCTGTAGATTGAGATAATTATGTGTATCTGTGAATATTTGAGGTGCAAATATTTTCTGCAACTCCTTCAGGGGATTGGGGTGCATCACCAGTTGGGCTTTCTAATGTAACCTTCAGCAGCACAAGAAGACATGAATATAAGAACAACCATGATGCACCACACCAATGGTCCATCTAGGCCAGCTTTTGATATAGGCCGTAGGAACCGGGTGCCAGTGGGAATACCTAAAAGTAGGAAGTATGACCCTGCCTCTGATAGAGATGTGTAAGCAATCAGGTGGAAGGGTAGAAATCCAACACGATCCTTGGGTTTGGATCCCCACACTCCAGCATACTTTGCAGCAGCCCAGATTCCAAGTTCCTAATGAGTGTGCCCTGCTTTGTGAGAAAGTCTACAGGAACTGAACCCCACATTTGAGCAAGCAGCACCCCCTCACACACCAAGCACAGCTGCCCTTCTAGAGGCTGCAACTGATGCCAAAAGAGGCAGTGGTGAGGGGTTCACTGGGAATGTGGCCCCATGACTGCTGGCAGCATCCCTCTCACAGGCCAGGAGCAGCTTCACTGAAGCAGTAACAAGGGATGAAGAAGGTTACATAATGGGGGGGTTGCAAGCATTCATGGACATCCTCTCAGGTAAGCATAGCAAGGAAGAACAGGCAGAGCACAACTGGAAGCCTGCACATGCTCAGAGGATGGATACTGAGAAGTTTCATCCCAACCCCATCCTTTGATAAAAGAGGCAACATAGAGCCTCCAGGAATGCATCCTGGAAAAGTAATCAAGGTTAGTGGCCCTGACGGGTTGGTGTGAACACTTGAGTTTTCCAAATTTGCTGGCATAATGAGTGTTGCACTTTTACTGCATCGTTTTTTAGGATTTTGAATAGGACAGCTGGAATACTGTCTCCTGCATTAGCTTTGTTGTTGCTCAGACTTCCTAAAGCCCACTTCACTTCACATTCCCAGATGTGTGGCTAAAGGTCAGGAAGCACCCCATCATGGTTATCAGGGACGTTAAGTTCTTTCTTGTATAGTTTTTCTGTGTAATCTTGCCACCCCTTCTTAATCTCTTCTGCCTTTGTTAGGTCCCTGCCATTTTGGTCCTTTATCATGCCTATTTTTACATGAAACGTTCCCTTTATGTCTCCACTTTTCTTGGAGAGGTCCTCTCCATTCTATTGTTTTCTTCTGTTTCTTTACACTGTTCATTTAAGAAGGTATTCTTATCTTTTCTAGGTATTCTCCAGAATTCTGCATTCAATTGGGTGTATCTTTCTCCCTTGCCTTTTGCTTCCCTTCTTTCCTCAGCTATTTGTACAGCTTCCCTGGCCAGCCATTTTACTTTCTTGCATTTCTTTTTCTTTGCAATGGTTTTAGTTGCTACCTCCTGTACAATGTTGCAAAGCTCCATCCATAGATCCTCAGACACTCTATCAGATCTAATTCCTAATTCTATTTGTCACCTCTTCTGTATATTCAGCAGGAACATGATTTAAGTCAAACCTGAGTGGCCTTGTGCTTTTCCCTACTTTCTTCAGTTTAAGCCTAAATTTTGCAACAGGGCCTGCAAAGTAAGCTGACTCAAAAGGGAAACCATCCATTCTACTTCCCCACTCACTGTTGCTGGTGTCAGTGTTGAGCATGGAAGAACCTCACTGATTGTGCAGCACATAAGATTGTATTCATGTGGAACATCTTGCAAATGCAAACTTACACTGTGGGCTGATGAGAAAGGGAGAGTAAATTCCAGAAGTCATGACCAGGGAATCCAACAGATTCCTAGCCATGGCTACACCTGCAGCAAGTGAAAGCCATCATTTCAGTGTGTGCTGTGTGAATGAATCCTTCTCTTTATATATCTAGAATCTCCTCTGATTCCTCTTCATAGAATGAATCCTGATTCTGTAATTCTTGCACTGCAGTTTCCTACAAGTGAGGCACTGGCGCATGTTGTCCTTCTTGTTTTCCATCCATGAAATCAACCAGAATCCCAGCCTCTTACCGAACGTCAGCCTGGGCTATGACATCTATGAGAGCCATTCTGATGGGAGAACAACTACATATGCCATGCTACATCTGCCTTCTGGTGGAGATGGCTACCTTCCAAACTTTGGCTGTGGGAAGAAGAACCTGCTGGCCATTCTTGAAGGAACAGACTCAGATGTCTCTGCTCTTATTTCAGTCATGTCAGGTATCTACAAGATTCCTCAGGTAGGCTCTGGGAGGGGAAGAGAGGCCAGCTGCACCCAAATTCAGCTTGCACTGGCTCAGCTAAGCGCATTTCCATAAGCCCTTTCTCCCACTGAGGAATACAGAAATTCTGCAAAAAGCTAATTGCAGGATGTCATTTTATGTTGACCCATGCAGATGTGTATACATGTGGAAAACATATAGCAAGGACACAAGTACATTGTGAAGAACAAAAAGTTGTACTTGTTAAATCAAAAAACTTTGGTCCTGAAACAGTATCCCAATGTGAAAAACACTTTGTTTACAGCTTAGGAAGTGGAAAGGCAGAATACATAATATTTGTCAACTGAAATCTCAGCCAAAGGCATTTCAAATCCTTCTTGGTCTGTGAGCTATAAAAAATCAAGAAAGGGAAATCCTGCAGAGATCAAAGTCTGAGCCACTGGAATGCCACAAGGTAGCATTCTAAAAAGGACTCTGCTATCACAGCACTTTGATCATTGAGGGATAACTTATTTCATTACTTCCATCAGCCGAGTGCTTTGAAAAAGGAGAAAATAACTATTCTTTCCAAAAATGAAAGGAAAAGAGTCATCTTGGGATACTAATCTAGTCTAGTTTTTACTGTTCTTGTCTTGGCATTTGCCAGGCTAGGGTGGGGTTGGGACAGGTCTTGTTTCCCTGCAGAGAAGGGCCCCACATCCCCAAACAAATTTTGAATAGCTAGTGTAGGGAGGAGATGTTGAGATGTTTTGTCCCTCCCTTCTTCTTCAACTTATGCTTCTCTTCTGATGGGCCTTTAGTTAGAGATTTCATGTTCATACGATTCTGATGTTAATGCTAAAGAAAAGAGTGCAAACTACCAGGCACTTCCTCTCTTTATTAGATCAGTTACGGCTTGTTTAACCCTGTTCCGGAGGATCACATGCAGTTGCCATTCATCTACCAGATGACCCCAAAGGAAGAAACCCAATACGTGGGCATCATCCAACTGGCTGTGAGTTTTCATTGGACATGGATTGGTTTCTTTGCCCCAGACACTGAATGTGGAGAAAAGTTTGTGAGGTCGGTGGTCCCAATGATGATCCCTCATGGAATCTGCATTGCCTTCACAAAAAGGATACCACGAAAAATCATAGCCAGAAGGGCTAGACATGCACATGAGGGCTAGACATGCACATGGTGGGCATGACATGAGCAGAGCTGGCTGGAGCTGGGGGTCAGACTGGACGGCTCAGGAGGCCCCTTCTGACTCGCTCTGTTTCTATGCTCACTTTAGCCACATTCAAAAATAATTTCAAAAGGGGGATGGCTGTCACTGGGACTAGATTTCCCACTGGGAACATTCAAACCTTGTGATTCACTTTTGAGAAATGGATTTCTCACATTCCTCCTCCTCACTGCTAGGTGGTGCCCCATTCCAGGTGCGTGGAGAGCTGTCGCACAGGTTATTCCAGGAGGGCTCAGGAAGGGAAGCCACCCTGCTGCTACGCTTGCGCCTCATGTGCAGAAGGGACCATCTCCACTCATGAAGGTGGGTCTCCACAAAGGAAACGGTTCTCCCTTCAGGCAAAGGGCAAATGGCTGAGTCTGTCCAAACTCTCTATGTTTATTTGGGTACTGTCCTGATACTGATCTGAAAAGAAAGTTTACTGAGCAAGCTACAGCCTTTTCAGTTGTGGCCACCTCCAATGGAACACCCCACTCAGATGACTCACCCACTGCCAAAGGTGATGTGATCCCAGTAGCAGGGGAAGCCATCTCTATTTGCTCAGCCATTTGAGCAGTGTTGATGCTTTTGTTCTTTCCAACATCTCACTTCTGATGGTCCTCTTCTTCTTAGGATTTAATTGATGTTCATTTTTAGAAATTATTGGTGCAGGATAGCTTTTGAACTGGAGAAAGTATCCAGGTGTAGCCCCAACCATCTCCACTCAATCATCCCTGTGATCTTGCTGTACAAGCAGCCCTTCCAGACATTCTGCATGATCCTGATCCTCTTTAGTAACTGGCACAAGCCACCTACACAGCTCTGCATAGAAGGCAGCATAAAAGTGAACTAAAAGAAAATGAAGGAAGGCCACTTCAGCTGGGTTCAACAACCACTTGTTTTGGTGATGCAAATGGGAAAAAAACAGATATACTCCCAGAATCTTTTTATTTATATATTTGATTTATACCCTGCCCCTTTAGCCAGAATACTCAAAACTTTACCATCACTTAAATGAGCTCCCGTAGACACATTACTTCTGACTGTCAGGTGCTCCATGATGTCCTTCAGAGATGAATGAGCATGTCCTGCAATGAGAGGGCCTTGTGTGATACTGATGCCACAGACACATGCTTGGCAGCGAAAGGTGTGTCTTCTCCCTTAAAACATTGGCATCTTTCCCTTCAGATCACACATGATTACATTGTGATGTCTCCCACATCCCCTTCTTTACCAAAGGAGTAGATACTGTTCTGAATTGATGGTGGCAATGCTGAAGTGGCTTCCCTTCCTTCCAGATGCAGAGCAATGCAGCAGGTGTCCTGAAGATCAGCACCCAAACAAGGACCGAGATCACTGTGGCCCCAAGAGAATTACATTCCTCTCCTATGAGGAACCTTTGGGGATTCTCCTGGCTACATTTGCCCTAATTTGCCTTTTAAGCACAGGTTTTATGTTTGGAATCTTCATTAAATTCCGAGAAACTCCAATTGTCAAAGCCAACAACAGGAACCTCTCCTACATTCTCCTCATCTCCCTCCTGCTTTCTTTTTTGTCTTCCTTCTTGTTCCTGGGCAAGCCAAGCAAAGTCAGTTGCCTGCTCCGACAAACAGCGTTCAGCATCATCTTCTCAGTTGCCACCTCAAGTGTGTTGGCCAAAACCATCGTTGTGGTACTGGCCTTCCTGTCTACCAAGCCAGGGAACAAAGTAAGAAAGTGGTTGGGAAAGAGCTTGGCCAATGCCATTGTCATTTCTTGTTCCAGTGTTCAAGTGGTCATCTGCTCCATCTGGCTGGGCATGATTCCACCTTTCCCAGACTCTGACATGCAATCCCAGCCTGGACACATCATCCTACTGTGCAATGAAGGATCTCTCATGATGTTCTATTCAGCCCTTGGTTACATGAGCTTCCTGGCCGCCATCTGTTTCACAGTGGCTTTCCCGGCCAGGATGCTGCCAGGGGCCTTCAATGAAGCGAAGCTGATCACCTTCAGCATGCTGGTTTTCTGCAGTGTCTGGGTGTCCTTTGTGCCCTCCTACCTCAGCACCAAGGGGAAGTACATGGTGGCTGTGCAGGTCTTCTCCATCTTAGCTTCCAGTGCAGGGTTGCTGGGCTGCATCTTTCTTCCCAAGTGCTACATCATTGTCCTGAGGCCTGATCTGAATACGAAGGAACATCTCATGACCAAAAGCAAGGATACCATCTGACTTTAGTGTATAGCTTGGGAGTGGGACCCTGGATAACTGCTAATAGGATGGTCTTTTCAGTTGTAGCTCCCAGGTGGACGAATCTGCCCTATAGAGAGGCTCACCTGGCTACCTACTTTGTGAGATTCAGTGCCATTTGTATTCTTTTGCTTTCTCTGATGCATCAAAGTTCTTCTTCTTCTTCTTCTTTTTTTGTTCTAAACATGCTGAAATTTACAACGGTTCTTATTTGAGGTATGAAGGTTTTGAAAGTTTTATGTTTTTCATCTGGCTGTATTTTTCTGCTTTTAATTTCTGTGAACCATCCAGAGAGATTTGGCTTTTGGCTTGCAAAAATAAAGGAGAATATATATAATAATGCAGCCAACACTGCCAGATCACTTTTGTCAACACACTCATGAATTTGAGTACACATCCTATCATCATCACCACCACCACCACCATTTAATCACTTTGCACTCTTCACCTTCTTGCTTCTTGCATGGTAGGCAAAGTAGCTCACGAGTCATTTCCCTCTCCATTTTATGCTCTAAACAACAAATTTGCAATGTCTCTGACCAGTGAAAGATCATGTTTGGAGGTTCAAGTGGATTAGAACCTGTGTTTTCCCAAACAACCAAAACAGTAAAGCTTGAGTTCAGAACTTGTGCGTACAGCTTGAGGGTCGAGACATTGTGTGTCCAGAATGAGTCCATCTCTTTTCTAAATCTCTGGTACAAATACAATTTCTCTCTTTCAGTGTGGAAGCTGCTCCCTGGCTCCCTCTTGCCTCTTTTCCCAAGGCTTCCAAGGAGAGGGAGAAGAACAAGGACCTACACATCACCTGTTCTGTCCCCTGAAGGAATTGGAGGACTGTCCTCCTCACCAATCTCCTCCTGGATGGGTTGCTGTGTGATCTTGCTGGCCCAAGCCTTCTTTGTCTTGGAAGAACCTGGTTCCTTAGCCAGTTCCTCCTGGACTGAATAGTGTGGATGAGAGATGACTCATGGTCATCCCACAGAGGATCCCCTGGATCTGAATTCCGCTCGACACTGAGCTTGGCGTTTCAATTTCCATATCTGCATTTACAAATCTGATCATGCATCATCATGCATTAATCTGTGTGGTGCAAACTGACAGCCATCATTTTTGTCGCCTCTTTTGCATTTGTTTTGCATCTTCTTAAATCTTGGTGCTCAGTATTCCAGATGAGATCTGACTAGTGAGGAGTATAGGGGAACTACTACTCCTTGTGATTTGGAAGTAATAATTTTGTTATTGCATCCCAAAATGGCACTTGTCCTTTCGGGAGCTGCATAACAGTCTTTGCTCATATTTAGCCTATTGTGCAGAATTACTCCAATGTCTTTTTCTTTTGCTGAAGTCCCAGTAGATTAGGTCCACAGTGTTCCCTCTGTCAATTTGGGAGGTTACCCAGAAAAAGAATGAGATTAAATTAGACTGACAGGATTTATTTTTGATAAATCCATGCTTGTTTATATTAATCCCTTCATTTCATTCAAAATGCTTGCAGATAGATTTTTTTTTAATTTGTTCAAGTATTTGTCCAGGGACTGATGTCAGACTAACTTGTCTGTAGTTCCCAGGTTCATCTTCTTACCTCTTTTTGAAGATAGGGAGAACATTAGCCTTTCTCCAGTCATCTGGCACTTCTGTTTTCCAAGATTTATCAAAGATGATAGCCAGTGGTTCTGAGAGTTCCTCCACTAGCTCTTTTGTTATTTATTTATTTATTTATTTATTTAACATTTTTATATGTCGTTCTGTGCTAAAGTCTCTGGATGTCCCCCATGTGGACTACATCATTCTTCCTTTGTCCTTTCTATTTTTCTTGAACGGGTTGTATGCATCAATTGTCAAGTTCTAGTCATGTGAGTCATCCCATCAATTTTCGTTTTTTCCCAAAAAAATCATAACTGCCCTCATATACTATGAGCTCATGTTGATCATTTTCTGTACTCTGGTAATTGGTGTAGAGAAAGTCAAGTTAGTTCTCGTGCCCTGGTTTTCTTTCTAGGTTTATTGGGAGAGTGGTTTTGGGCCCTGCTTGAGTTTTTTTCTCTGTTAAGATATAAATTCTCTGCCAGGTGATGGTATGCCATGCTGCACATCTCCCACTCCTATAGGTTTTAGTTTCAAGCTCTCCTGATTAAGTTTTTCATGTAGTGGCCAAACATCTGCTTCCCATACTTTGTGAGATGTAGCCCAATAGTCCAACTTTCAGGAAGCTTAGCTTGTGGTTGCAGAGTCCAAACCTCTCTTTATGGCTCCACCCTTGCAGCCTGTCATTCAATAGTGAATGAGAAACCCATTTCAGCCTTGTTTCTGTTGGGAAAATTCAGATATATCCTGGCAGAAAAGGTTTGCTTATATGTGCCTTTGTAGTATAAAATCAAATCTACTTCTTTTTTTCACAAAGCAGCAGAATTTCAAGCCAGGTCACTGTTTAGTGCTGCTGTTCATTTAAGAAGATGGGATTCTTAACAGGACTGAGAAGCTACTGGAGGATAACACTGTCAGTGAGGAAATACCTGTGATCTCATCCACTTTAGAAAAACTGAAACAATGGTGTAGCTCTTTCACAGTGGGTTCCTCAAGTTGCTTAAAGTGATTCAAGAGTTCACCTGCTTCCACTAGTGCAGAGACATCTTTTCTAGGTCTTCTGCATCCTTTACCCTGTTCCAGGGAGTTTCCTCATTTTCCCTTCCCTCAGGATCTCTTCTGCTGCCTCAGCTTTCTGAGGAAATACCTGTGCTCTCATCAGCTGCAGAAAAGCTGAAACAATGTTGTCCATTTGATTCTGAATGGACCCACCTAAGCATCTAGTCCCACAGAGGCAAACGGTTGCACAGTGTGGTTGTCAAACCAGATTTCCCAAATGGTTCCTCAATCAGACACATTTCCATGTTTAAGCAGGATCCAAACTCCAAGAGGTCTACTCAATTGACAGCTCAATAAAGTAATGAATAATGTTTCTCACTTATTGATACCAGTATTTCTGATCAGATTGGAACTTTATTTATTTATTTATTTATTTATTTATTTATTTATGGAACTTCTATGCTGCCCCATTCGTCGAAGCCTCGGGGTGGCTCACAAACATAAATAAATATCATATAAGAGAATATAATTTAACAGTATAAATTAAGTCACCCTGGCCAAAATAAATAATATTAACAATTAAAACAATGTTTGAAGAAAAAGGTTTTCACCTGGCACTGAAAAACATATAATGACGGCGCCAGGCGGACCTCTCTGGGGAGTGCATTCCATAGATTGGGCACCACCGCAGAGAAAGCTCTCCTCCAAGTATTTACCCTCCTAATTTCCTGCACAGAGGGTTCTGGGAGAAGGGCCTCTCCTGCTGATCTCAAGGGGCGGGCAGGCATATATGGACGTAAGCACTCCTTCAGGGAACCAGGATCCAAGCCATTAAGGGCTTTATAGGTCATCACCAACACCTTGAATTGGGCCCAGACTTCAATGGGAAGCCAGTGAAGCTGACGGAGAACTGGAGTCATGTGAACATAATGCCCAGTCCCCATCAGCAGCCTGGCAGCTCTATTTTGAACCAATTGAAGTATCTGGACCATCTTCAATGGCAGCCCCACCTAGAGCGCATTACAGAAGTCAAGTCGGGAAGTCACCAAAGCGTGTGTCACTGTCGCCAGGCAGTCGTTCTCCAGGTAGAGGCGCAGCTGATGTATCAGCCGAAGCTGAAAGAAAGTGCTCCTTGCCACCGCTGTCACCTGAGCTTATGTCATGCCTAAAGACATCAGGATGCTGTTGTGCTTCCACAATCTGGAAGCTTAACTCTCTGTACTGGTGTATGTGACTTGAAGGTTATAAAAGGGTCTGTACATGGGCTGTGACTTTGTAGTTGATGGTGAAGTCCACTGCCTAGTAGCATGCTGTCCTAAGTAACTGCAGAGGTCCTGGGTGATCTTTCAATAAAACTGCTATGGTTCAAGGTGAAAAGCATCTTTCCTAAGTGAACCTGGTTATCGAATGTCATGTCTGCCTTTGAGGCTTTCTGACATTTCCCAGAATGAGTTTTTTGGGAGGTACTTATCAGAATAGACACTAGTGGGACAATGAAGTCAGGTCCTGATATAGGAGAAGCACATTACCACAATGTAAAGGAGAAGCTAGTCCACATCAGCTAGCATTGGGTCTCTGTCTAAGGCCTGACAAAGCCAAATCCTCCATTTGTTGCCCTTGCATGGAATCCAGGGTGGGGTCAGCAGCTTTGCAGAGACATTTTCCCCTCCCTGCACTGCTCCCGGAGCTGCACCGAGCCCTACAGTGTTGAGGATTCTGCTCACAAATTACCACAATCACAGTGATTAATGTTGCTTCTCTCCAAACCTTGAGGGTTTTCCCCTGAGACCTCTTTTTGCTCAAGAATGTCAACAGCAGCATCTCATGCTCGATGCAAAACATGTTCACTGAGGCTGCAGAAGTCCAGGCATGGGTGGTGTCAAGATGACCACTGTGCTCCTGAGGTTCTGTCCTGAGAATCAGGGAGCTGGGTAGGGAGGGGAGGGCTCTACCAGCATGAAGCTTCCACCCATTCCCTTCAGATTGGAAGCCATGCCTTTCCGCATATGCATTGGTGACTCCCCTGCCCCCCCCACCCACACACGAACACCATCCAGTGCCAAAGCAAAGGTGGGAGCTGGTTGATCATTTGCTAATTCTGTATGTCCAGGAAAGTGGAAACACAGAAAATAATCCCATGCCATGCTGATCCCAGACCATAATAAAATTGATTGATGGGTGCTGCATCAGGGAATGGGTTGATCTGTCCTGTGCTGCCAAAATAGCATGGCTGGCATCATGCCCTTCCATAGCTGACTGGGAGTCTGCCCCCTTGGGGGACCTGCGTCCCCCAGCATTGGCTTCATGTAGTATCCTTGAATTGGTGAATTCCTAGAATAGGAAAAAGGCACCGAGGGAATGCAGAGCGTCCACCCTCAGTTGAGCTCAGGGATTTCTGCATGGGGCCCAGTGGCCTTGTCTTCCTCTCAACTGTGAGCGTACAAACAAAATCAGTGCTGGCCACTCTAGAGTCCATATAGAGGCATATTGAAGCTGAGACATGGTGGAAAGGTCAAGTGAGGAGGGCAAGGACAGTGAATATTCTTCATCTGTTCTTTTCTCAGTGCTGGTTCTTTTCCCTGTGGTTCCAGTTTCATGCTTTCATAAGAGAAGCTGGAGTTTCTGATGTTTCCACAGAGGGACTGTGTTTAGGTGAGCATGGGGGGTTTTAACACAAGTCAGATATTTTGAATAGGGTACCCTGTCCCAACTGTTCTCGTGGCAGAGCAAACATTGGGAGCACAAAGTGACAGGCCTCCTCAGATGTCCAGCTCACCATTGACCAGAAGCTATTGTGTCTCTCAGGCATTTCAGCAGAGTAGGAGGACTGACCTGGATCCCACCATGTGAAGCCTAATCAACATGTCAAATGCTACATTCAAAGCTGCTGGGACAATGCTGTGCCTGCTGATCAGGAGCTCAGTTGTTGGGAAATCATGTTCACTAAACACATGCACCAAGTATGACATGGATTGACTCTGTCAAGGAAGCCACAGCTTGGAATTAGCAAGAACTGAGCAGGGTTGCCAAGGACAAGACATGTGGAAGGGCCTCCATTGAAGGGTTGCCACAAGTCAGAGATGGGGGTCAACTTGGATGCCAGGAAGTACTTCCTGACAGTTAGAACTCCGAGAGTATGGAATGGTCTTCCATGGGACGTGACTGAAGCCCAGTTGGTGAGGGTGTTGAAGGATAGGCTGGACATATGCATGGTAGGCATGTTGGGAGTGGAGCTGGCTGGAGCCAGGGGTCAGACTAGATGACCCAGGAGACCCCTTCTCACTCACTCTGCTTCGATCTCTATATTACATTTATGTCCCATTTTTTTTTCTGTTCAAAGATCCAAATGCGGTTTAAATAATTCTTCTCCCTCTCCTTCATAGGGAAAACTCAGTTTACATTGCTCTGCATTTCCAGTCTTCTTCTCACAAGGAACTGAAGGTGGCCTGAAAGCCTCTCCTCCCCTCTATTTTATCTGTGTTTCTATAACATAGTGACTGGGCCATGTTTGCTGATGACACAAAGTGTTTATGGTACTTACTACATGTCCCCATTATTGCATCTGGGTCAGTATCTGGGGCCTAGCAAATGCTGCAAGACAGGGGGCACCCCAGCCTTAGCTTCACACAGACACACAACACACTGGAAATGCAAAAGGAGAGTCTATTCAGAAGGAAAGAAGAGGCAGGTACAAGAACTCCACACAATTTTACCAAGGCACCAAATGTTCTTCTGGCTTCCCTATCTTTGTCTCTGTTCCTGAAGGGGTACTGAGTCTTCTGCTTCGAAGGGTATGGAAAGAAAGAAACTCATGTGGGAAGGGTTACCTGTCTGTTGCTCCTCCTGCCCAGGATATTCTCAACTCTTGTGTAGTCAGGGGTGTGCAAGGAACTGGGGATATGCAAAGAATTTCTCCTGCATTGGCAATCAGTCCAATTCCCAGGGCTCAGTGCCAAGGATTCTGATCTACTCTGGGGAGGCCCAGTGCTCCAATTCCAGGTGATGTGCCCCTTGCTCACCAGCAGTTGCTAGGAGTGGGAAGTTAGAAATTGAATCAGCATGGCCACTGAGCCCCATCAAGATTATTCCTGTCTGGCTGACAACCTTTCTGTAAGGTTGCCCAAAGGTAGCTTTCCTGACTTCCTACCAATCCCCACCCTGCCTGGGAGTGGAGGGGAGCTCCGAAAAAGCCTCTGATTCAAAAGCTCCTCACCCATCAGGGAACAAATCTCACTCTCCCTACACAACATCCCTTTTTTGCTTTTTCCTTGCTCCAAATGGCAGGAAATATTTTGGTTTGGATGTCTGATGCTGAGGCAACTTGTCATATGTAGACAATTGTGCCAAATGTCCAGAATATCAGAAGCCCAGCAATAGATGGAATGCTTTCCCTAAGGAGATTTGCCTGGCACCATCTCTATATTTTTTTCAGCACCAGGCAAAGACTTACCTCAATAAAATATATTTGAATAATTGAATCCTCCCATGGTGCCACTGTGATCTCATAGGTAAATTAATTTTTTGGAATCCTGTATGGTAATAACATGTAGATTTCCCTTCATGGATCACTGCCTTGTCATGGCGAAGGGGCTTGTGCAGCTCAATGAAGTTATGAGCTATGTCATGCAGGCCAACCAAGACAGACAGGTTGTAGCAGAGAGCTCTGACAAAAGATGATCCACTGGAGAAGGAAATGGCAACCCACTCCAGTATCTTGCCATGAAAACCCCATGGACAGTACCAAAAGGCAAAAAGATATGATGCCGGAAGATGAGTCCCTCAGGTTGAAGGTGTCCAATATGCTACTGGGGAAGAGCAGAGGACTAGTACTAGTAGCACCAGAAAGAATTAAGAGACTGGATCAAGGTCAAAAGGACACTCAGTTGCGGATGTATCTGGTGGTGAGAGTCCAATGCTGTAAAGTTTGATACTTGTGGCAAGTTCTTAAAGAGATGGGAGTACCAGACCATCTTATTTGTCTCTTGAGAAACCTATATGCGGGTCAAGAAGCAACAGTGAGAACTGGACATGGAACTACTGATTGGTTCAAAATTGGGAAAGGAGTTCGGCATGGCTGTATACTATTGTCCTGCCTATTTAACTTATATGCAGAGCACATCATGAGAAAGGCAGGGCTAGATGAATCACAAATTGGAATTAAGATTGCTGGGAGAAGTATCAACAACCTCAGATGTGCAGATGATACCACTCTTTGATGATGCTTGTCTGCCTGCAGAGAAGGGCCCCACTTTCCCCAAACACATATTAAATTCCTATTGTAGAGATGATCCTTCAGATGTTTTGGCCCTCCATTCTTCTTCACCTTTCACTTCCCATGTGATGTGTCTCTGGTTAGAGATTTCATGCTAATATTGTTCTCATATTCATCCTAAAGACGAAAGAGTGCAAACCACTAGACTCTTCCTTTCTTCATTAGATCAGTTAAGGCTTGGTTAACCCTGTTTGGGAGGACCACATGCTGTTCCCATTCATCTACCAGATGGCCCCAAAGGAAGAAACCCAATATTTGGGCATCCTCCAACTGGCTGTGAGTTTTCACTGGATATGGATTGGTCCCTTTGCCCCAGACAATGAAAGTGGAGAAAATTTTGTGAGGTTGGTGATCCCACTGATGATCAGTCGAGGAAGCTGCATTGCCTTCACAATAAGGATACCATGAAAGAACATACTCAGAATGTCTCACAATGATGTCTCTGCTGTGTGGGGTCAAGTGAATGTGGTTGTTTTCTATGCAAACTGTCACTATGGCTGCGGTCCAATTCTCATGATGCATGAGATCCTTCAAAGTGAACAAATTGGAGGAAAGGTCTGGATCACAACTGCTGTGCCAGACCGCAGCATTTACTTAATGCTTGATCCCAGTTCCTTTCCTGTTCTCCATGGTTCTTTGTCCATTATGAAGAGCCCATGAAAGACAAGACTTGACCATCACTTTCCATTTTCTAATGCTATGGAATCATTTTGGGAGAATGCCTTCCATTGTTTCCACTCAGAGCATGTTTTTTCCAAGAAAAGTTGATTGAGCTACTGACAGAAGGAGAAGTTGGAGATGCTCCCTCAGGAGAAGCTGGAAAGAGTCTTTTCACATATAGCTTCAGTACTTACAAAATTGTCCAAATGGTAGCCCTTGCCTTAACTGCTGCATCGTCATCCCAATCCAAGCGGATATTCATGGCTGGAAGAGGAGGCAGACTGCAAGTGCTGAGGTTGCAGCCCTGGCAGTTATTTCCTTTCCTGTTCTAGTTTCACAGTAAATGGCAAAAGATTTGGGATTCAGCTGAGCAAACACATGTTACATGACATTATCTTCTATGTGGCATGATAGTTCAGAAATATAAATTGAGCCTACTGTCATGCCTTTGCTCTCCCCTCAAGATGCTACCGAGGCTTGTATTAAAAAACATCCTGCAAGCATTTGTACTTTCCTCTGTACCCCTCAGGAATGCAGTGTTTGGTTTCCTGAAATTACTTTCAGTCTCTTTTTGCTTTCTTTGTTGATGTACTCAGGTTGATGCTGGTGTTACAAGGGAGGCCTTTCAGAAGTCTGTCTACTCTGCTGGCCCTATCCGTTCCTCTGTAATGCCTCCGACCTGTGTCCTTCTGACGATTTCCCTTAGTGCAAATTCCAAAGAAACTTTAGTGTGCAGGTCAAGTGTGACAAACCCACCCTTACACAGAGCACTGGAACCTCCTGTTCCTGGGGTACTACCATTTTCTATGAAAAGGGTTCTAGACTCCATTAATTTAAGTAACTAGTAGAAGGTGTAGTCAGGTCATTTGCAGGCAGTGTGGAGGATGCCCATGTTCTAGAGGTTGTTGGTCTAGCTCCAGAAGGAATCAGACTTGGTCTCCTGATGTATAACCCTCATAGAGAAAAGTTTATGAGCTTGACACAGTTCTTTCTAGCAGCTCTATCGATCCACTTTGGTAGGCTCATTCCTGGTATCCTGCTGGGCTAGCTTCATTTTGAGGTTGTTGTGGGTCCTGTATTTCAGTGGTTCTGCTCCACCCTGCACAGCTGGTTTTAGAGAGGTCAGTGCTTGACCTCTCAGCCCCTAAGCTGTTCAGACCCACAAAACTTTTTCTTGTTCACAATCATTCTTTTGAATGGAGAGAAAAGCCAGCTTGCAGATGAGATGTCTCTATGTCCCATTTAACTCTGCTTGTGTTGTGGCCATGACAGTCCCTGACTGCCTGGACTCAGCAATGCACTGGATGAGGTTCAGTAAAATGTTTTTGGATCCTCGAAAAATAGAGCCTGTGATCAAAATATGGTGCAGGAGGAGAGCTTGGTGGTTCCTTAGGACCAACAGAAGGATTAAATGGTGAGTCCTGCAGCAAGTCAGGCAAGGGCTTGATGACTTTGATAGGTTGTGCTAAATTCTCCATGAAAGAGCAGTCTCTGGCCCATTCTACAAGTAGAACTCCAACCCTGGCTGGATGATGGAGTCACTCTGGCAGCTCAAATGCTTTTGCACCTTTTTGGATCTCATTCTGTCTGTGAGAATTCATGGAACAGACAGTTTGACACTCCTGGTGGAGACAGGCATTGGTCAACTGAACCCTACTGTATTGCAATGTGCTCTGTGGGGAGCTACTCCTGAAAGAAGTATGGAAGCTGCAGCTACTGCAGAATGCCGCTGGTCAGGGGCCACTCCACTTCTTTAAGGACCCCCCCCCACTAAAAGTCCTGCCCTGGAGGCCCATCTTCATCTGTGTAAGGCTGGAGGGATCAGGTTGGAATGCTGGGATACTGTGCCAAGGGAGCTTCTCTTCATGATACCTCTCGTTCTGCCCATCAGCAAAGTGCTAAGAGAGAAAGATAGATGCAAGGAAGCTAAGTGCCAATGGGATGTACATTGCCTTCAGTACATGGAAGGTTAGAACTCTGAGCAGGCCTTTCTAAAATATTGACCATCAATAGATCAAATATCAACCCAGAGAGCTCTAGTGTTATGGAACAGTATACAAATCTAATAAAGGAATGTATGCCTGAAGGAAGGAAGCACAGAAGGAGGGAGGGAGGGAGGGAGGGAGGGGAGGGAGGATAAAATTAACTTGTTGTCTTCTTTGTCATTCTAGTTCCACACTTTCTTAAGAGGAATCTGGCATTCTTCCAAGAAAGGCTTACATTTGGACTAGCATGGGTGCCTGGAAGCCCACTTTGATATTGTGAATTGGGTTCTGTTTCCCAATGATACCCCTGGAATGGTGACCATTGGAGCTGGATGAGAGGGGAATTCCCAGGAAAACAGCTCAGCATCAACCCTGAAGCCATTGTGTGGCCCAGGCATTTTATCAAGGTGGGGAATATAATTTCTGCCTTATTATTAGCATGTGAATCAGGAAAGATACATTAATCTGAAGGACAATATATTTAGGACATCCATCATCATTTGCTGAACACTTGTCTGGGGAGGGAAGAGCATCATACATCACGCATCTTCTGCTTGTGCACATACATACAAAATCGCCTTCCCAAGGGAACATCCTCATTGCAGCAGAGGCAGGGGAGAAACCCAGTCTCCCAAGCCTTCCCATTTGGGGATTGCTGCTCCATTTTCTCAATGCACAGGAGGTGGCATGAGAAAAGCCCTTCAGTGTCCCTCCCATCCTAGCCCATGCTGCCAGGAAGCTTGGCACCCATCACCATAAAATGTGGACCTAGAAAAACCAACAGCTATTGTGTGCAGTGGGTTGAACATTTAGCTGTAAAGGGAGAAAACACAGCAGGTTGACTGGTAATGAAGTAGTGAGATTAGCATCCATGAGGAGAAAGGGCATTGAAAGACAAAGTCTCCTTGGGAATTGTCCAGACATCCAAGGATGGAGCTGTTCTCAACTGTTTTTCCATGTACTGCCAAGTTGTCTCCAATTTCGGGCTCTGTGGCCCTTTTATTGGGGATGCGGCAGAGCTCCTTCTTGCCTCCACAGAGATTCACCATATGGACTGACCTGCTGTGGAGCTCACTGGGAGATTTAGAAGGTGGTGTCCCTGGAATGCTGAGAACTGGCAGCTCCATTTCTGCCCAGACAGCAGAATTAAGGGAAGACATGCACCATCTGAAGCTTTGTCGGGTGCACTCAGTAGGGTCAAGTTGCAGATTGCATGACTGACTAGTTTGGAGGCACAAGAATGGGGGAGCCTGGCTGCTCCCAATGGCACTGCATTCTCTGTGAAAGAAGAGGACATGTTTCTGGATGCATCACAGGCAGCAGAGACCCAAGTGACTACTGGGGCCTGGAGCAAGAGGCAGCATCTCAGGGTTTGGTGTCAGCTCTGCCTTACCCTTGAGTGGTAGCCTGGCTTATATTCTCCATGCAATGGGAACATCATGTCTATATCAATGCCATACACTGTATGAGGGGCTAGAAAGCTCTCCTATGTCCCCTCAGTCTTCTCTTCTTATGGCTAAATTGCCCAGTTCTTTCCATCTCTCCTCATAGGGCAAAACTTGAGTCATTTTTGTTGCCCTCTTCTGAATCTTTCCCTGCCTGTCTTCATCTTTCTTAAACTTTGGTGACCCAAACTAGACACCACACTTCAGATGAGGCCTAACCAGTGCTGAGTAAAGTGAAACTAGGACTTTATGGGACTTGGACATGAGACTTCTATTTATGCAGCATTTGCTGTTAAAATAGTATTTGCCCTTTTTGCAGTTACATCCTATTGTTGACTCAAATTCAGCTTGTGATCTACAGCACTTCCAAGATCCTTCTCCCTTGCGATATTCTTGAGCTGAGTATCCCCCCTCTGGTAGCCATACATTTGGCTTCCTTTTCCTAGGTGAAAACTTTCTGTCTAGCACTCCATCCTATTGAGATCATACTGAATTTTACTTTCCAGCATGATAGCAATTTTGTGTCAACTACAGATTGAATAGGCATTCCCTGAACTTCCTTCTCCAATTCATCAATGAAAATGTTGAAGAGTAACAGGCCCACAAATGAATCCCGAAGCAGCAAACTTGAGACCTCTCCCCAGTCTGAGAAGGTGCTGTTGATGAGCATTCTTTGAGTCTGATTCTGGAGCTGGTTGTGGATCCACCTAATAATTGTTCTATCCAGCCCATTATTTGTTTATCAGATGTCATGAGGCACTCTGTCAAAAGCTTTGGAAAAGTCATGAAAGCCTGTGTCCACAGTATTTCTGCTGTCCATTTGGGAGGTTTCAAATATGCTGATACAAATACACATAATTTTAGAGAAAAACATTCATTAAGGGAAAAAGAAGAGCTACAAAATTCCATTTAACTGGGAGTGCTTCCTTTGGAGTCTTCCTCTTCTTCCTGATGATGCTGATGAAGGTGATGGAACAGAGAAAGTGACAGAGAACAGGAAGGAACCTTCTCAGTTGTGGCCCCTCAGTTCTGAACAAGAGATGGACTTTCTCCACCTGCTTTTAAGCCAGCAGTCAAATCTTCCTAAATAACAGGAATTTGGGGCAATTCTGCCACTTGTATTCATAGTTATTAATGATGAATGACGGCTTTTCTTGCTGCTCTGCACCAGCACGCTGCATGGGTGCTGTTGGAAAGCTTCTCTGCAAGTTGCATCTGTTCTTCGAGGAGGGTTTGTGAATTGGTTCCGTCAGCAAACTTTTTATTATTATTATTATTATTATTATTATTATTATTATTATTATTATTATTACATTTCTATGCCGCCCCTTGCCAAAGCCTCGGGGCGGCTTACAACACAATAGAATACATTGAAATACAATAGCACATAATAAATTACCATTAAATACAAAAATATAAAAAATACATTGAGTTGCAAACATAATAATATAAAATTAAAATTATCAGTATAAAAAGTAAATAAATAATATAGGAGGAGAAAAGAGAAGGAAGAAGAAGTTACCCTGGCCAGATCATATATTTTAACAATTAAAATGATGTTTAAATAAAAAGGTCTTTACCTGGCGCCAAAAAACCAGTAATGACGGTGCCAGGCGGACCTCTTTGGGGAGTGAATTCCATAGGTTGGGCGCCACCGCAGAGAAAGCCCTCCTCCGAGTACTTACTCTCCTAATTTCTTTCATGGAGGGTTCCCAGAGAAGGGACTCTCCCGCAGATCTCAAAGGGTGGTCGGGTATATACGGAAGTAAGCGCTCGTTCAGGTAGCCCAGACCCAAGCTGTTTAGGGCTTTATAGGTCATAATCAACACCTTGAATTGGGCCCAGGCTTCAATGGGCAGCCAGTGAAGCTGACGGAGGACTGGAGTCATGTGAACATAACGCCCCGTCCCCGTCAGCAACCTGGCAGCTCTATTTTGCACCAATTGAAGTGTTCGGACCGTCTTCAGGGGAAGCCCCACATAAAGTGCGTTACAGAAGTCTAGGCAGGAAGTCACCAGCGCGTGTGTCACCGTCACCAGGCAGTCGAACTTCAGGTAGGGGCGCAGCTGATTAATCAGCCGAAGCTGAAGGAAGGCGCTCCTCGCCACCGCTGTCACCTGAGCTTCCAAAGAAAGCTCTGGGTCGAGGAGCACTCCTAAGCTGCGGACCTTATCCCTAAGAGAGAGTGTGCACCATTCAGGACCAGGTCAACTCCACCCTCTCCGAAGCCCGATCCGCCAACCAACGGGACCTCCGTCTTGTCTGGGTTGAGTTTCAGTTTATTGGCCCTCATCCATTCCCTTACCTCGGGCAAGCACCGGTTCAGCACAGCCACTGCCTCACCTGGATTAGTGGAAAATGAGAGGTAGAGCTGGGTATCATCAGTGTACTGATGATTCCGCAGCCCACACCTCCTGATGACCTCTCCCAGCGGTTTCATATAGATGTTAAATAGCAGAGGGGATAGAATGGAGCCCTGTGGTACTCCATGGCATAGCTGCCATGACGCAGAGACATCGTCCCCCAGCACTACCTTCTGGAATCGACCGTTGAGATAGGAGCGGAACCATTGCTAAGCAGTGCCTCCAACCCCCAATCCCGCTAGCCTATCCAGAAGGATACCATGGTGGATGGTATCGAAAGCCGCCGAGAGGTCCAGAAGAACCAACAGGGATGCACTCCCCCTGTCCTTCTCCCTGCACAGGTCATCGTACAGGGCGACCAAGGCAGATTCAGTACTGTACCCGGGTCTGAAGCCAGACTGAAAAGGATCCAGATAATCAGTTTCATCCACGAGTGCTTGGAGTTGTCCCGCCACTACTCGCTCCAACGCCTTGCCCAGAAACGGGATGTTGGCCACAGGTCTATAGTTAGTGGCCATCTCTGGATCCAGTGACGCTTTCTTCAGGACTGGTCGTATTACCGCCTCCTTTAAAGGGGCAGGCACTCGATCCTCCCTCAGAGAAGCGTTAACCACTTCCAAGATCCATGTCCCAATCCCGTGCTTGGAGTTATTTATTAACCAAGATGGGTCTTGTGTACTCTACATCATAGGAAGGATTTCAATGCTCAAAGTGTTGAGTACATGAAAGTGGATTCGCTGCCATGTGTAATAGATGAAATAGTCACACTCAAAAAGGGACTGGGTGGCCCTGGGACTAGAGATCCTGCTGGGCACATTCAAACCCTGTGATTCACTGTGGGAAAATGGACTCCTCACATTGCCCCTTCTCCTCACTGCCAGGTGGTGCTTTGTTCCAGGTGTGTGGAGAGCTGTCGCCCTGGTTATGCCAAACAAAGACAGGAAGGGAAACCATCCTGCTGCTACGCTTATGCCCTGTGGGAAAAAGGCACCATCTCCACTCAGGAAGAAGGGTCTCCACAGAGGAAATATTTTTCCTTTCAGATGTTAAAGGGAAAACCATTGAAGGAAATGGCTGAAACTGGCCAAACTCTCTCTGGGTAATTGAAAGGAGCAGTTCAGGGAGCAATCAGGGAGCCTTTTTAGTTGTCATTCTTGGTGAGGGTAGCTTTTGAACTCAGGACAGTATCCAAGTGGGACTCCAACCATTTCAATTCCATCCTGCCCCTACAATTTGGCTGTCCAAGCAGCCCCTCCATACTTTCTGCCAGATTCTGCCCCTTTAGTAGATATGGGGCAAGCTACCTGCTCAATCTGAAATGTAGACAGCGTAAAAATGAACTCAAGTGAGATGAAATAAGGTTACTTCCTATGACTTGAACTTAGTTCACACAACCACTTGTGTTCAAATGGGGAAACTGCAAAACTGCTACCTAAACTAGGTTTGCCTTAGCACAGTTTAACGTTTTCCACTCATTGGTCCATCCATCCATGCATATGCCACCCCTTCAGTCAGAATGTCCAATATGCACAATCCTTTCCTTGCCTCCTCAGTTTTGACTACCAGGAGCTCCATCATGTAATCCGGAGATTGACTGGCATGTGTAATGGTGACACCACAGACAGAGTTTTGGATGCTAAATCTGTGTCCCCTCCCTGGGAAATTTGCCGTCTCTCTCTGTCAAACAAGACATGATAACCTCCTCATGTCTTCTTTACCAAAAGCAGTAGATGCTGTTCTGGATGGATCATTGCTGGTTGCATTGCTGAAGTGGCTTCCCTTCTTTCCAGATGCAAAGCAGTGCAGAAAGTGTCCTGAAGATCAGCACCCAAACAAGGACCAAGACCGCTGTATCCCCAAAGAATCACATTCCTCTCCTATGAGGAACTGTTGGGAATTCTCCTGGTTTCCTTTGCCCTAATTTGGCTTTTAAGCTCAGGTGTTATATTGGGAATCTTCATCAAATTCTGAGAAACACCAATTGTCAAAGCCAACAACAGGAACCTCTCCTACACTCTCCTTGTCACCCTCCTGCTTTCCTTTCTGTCTTCCTTCCTGTTCATTGGGCAGCCAAACAAAGCAACCTGCCTACTCTGACAAACAGCCTTCAGTATCTGTGGTGCTGGCCTTCCTGGCCACCAAGCCAGGGAACACAATGAAGAGGTAGCGGGGAAGAGCCTTGCAAACTCCATTGTCATGTCATGTTCCAGTGTCCAGGTCATCATCTGCTCCATCTGCCTAGCCATGACTCCACTCTTCCCAGACTCTGACATGCGCTCCCAGCCTGGACACATCATCCTAAAATGCAATGAAGGATCTGTCTCAAAACCAAGACCAATGCATAAGCAATCTAATATAGATCTTCACTTATGCAGAACCTTTAGGAATCATCCTGGTCTTCTTTGTTCTAATCTCTTCTTTGATCACAGGTTTATGTTAGGAATCTTCATCAAATTCATAGAAAATCCAGTGGTCAAAGTCAACAACCAAGACTTCCCCTTTGTTCTCCTGATTTCCCTCCTAATTTCCTTTTTGTCCTCCTTCCTGTTTATTGGACAGCCAAGCACAGCTACTTGCCTGCTCTGACAAATGGCCTTCAGCATCAACTTCTCAGTTGCCATTTCCTCTGTGCTGACCAAGACTCTCACTGTGGTACAGGCCTTCCTGGTCACCCAGCCAGGCAACAGAGGAAAGAGGTGACTGGGGAAGAGTTTGGCCAACTCCATTGTCATCTCCTGTTCCAGTGTCCAGGATGTCATCTGCTCCATCTGACTGGAGGTCTCTTCACCATTTTCTGACTCTGACATGCATTCCTGAAGAGATCATTCTGCAATACAGTGAAGGTTCTGCGGCCATGTTTTACACAGTCCTCAGCTACATGGGCATCCTGGCTGCCACCTCCTTCATTGCAGCTTTCCTTGCCAGGAAGCTGCCAGGATCTTTCAATGATGCCAAGCTGATCACCTTCAACATGTCAGACTTCTGCAGCATCTGGATGTCTTTTGTGCCCTCCTACCTGAGCACCAAGGGGAAGTATATGGTGGCTGTACAGGTCTTCTCCATTTTGGCCTTCAGCACTTCATTGCTGGGCTGCATCTTTCCTCCCAAGTGCTACATCTTTGTTCTGAGGCCTGAGCGGAATACAAAGCAGCATCTCATGGTGAAAACTAAGGATGGGAACTGACCGGTGTATTAGATGCTGCAGATTTCCACCCCCAGCACAATTTAGAGATAAATCACATCTTATATTGGAAATGAAAGAAATACATGTCTGAACTGGGGCCTATTTCTTTGGGATGAGTCAGTTTTTAATGAAAATAAGTATCTATTTATATCCCACTTTTCCCCCCTTTCATGTAGCTCAAGTCAGTTTAAGTCTTGCCCTTTCCTCTCCTCTTAATTCAATCCTCACTTGTAGGGCTCATATAACCAGTTTGCAGGGGGTTTTGGTCCCTCAAGTATTCATAGGCTTCATCCTTTGCTTGGCCTTGCATTCCAAGTCAAGCTGGGATGAGAGGAAATCTCCAAAGGCTCACAGACCAGTTTTGTACAAACGGCATCCTCCTTTGGAATCAACTGCAGGTGCTGAAATGGTGTTTAAGGAGTCCCAAGCCTTTTGCTGACCTGCCTTCTTTGGCATCATTTGTAGCTACCCACCGGCCAAAGAACCTCCCTGAGGGTGGAGCCAAGATTGATTTGGGGCCTTTTCAGTTTGGAATCAGCCCTTTCCATGGACAAAAACTGCTCCCACAAACCAGAAATATTGTTCTAGAATAGCACTGTTCTAGCTGTGAACTCTCCTTGCAGAAAACATGCTGGACCACCCTGAAATCTGTCAAGCTCTAATACAGAATGGATATCAGAAGATGTACTGTTCTCTCAGTAGAGCTGCTGCTACAGCTTTGGTCAAGGGAGCATATCAAGTGCTTGGCTTTGCTGGAACTGAGTGGAGTGGTTGCCTGATGCAATGACTCTGTGCTACCAAATGCCTTAGTTATCAAAGAAAGCTATTCACACATCAGATGAAGGCTTTGGAACTCATATCAATGGGGAGGGAAGGAAGTAGTTTGGCAACTGTGCACCATTGGTTGTTTCTAGGGATGTGCGAGATATCGAATGGATGTTATTGCAGTGGGAATTCACTGGATACCCTGGTTTGGCTGCTTGTACTGAGCTCCACTTTATAGTGTCATGTCTCTGAAGGCATATCTAGCAAGTGTGGGCTGTTCCACAGGAATGGAGTCCCAAACTACCACTGCCAGTGCAGTATCCCCCTTCTGGCTGCACAAGATTTCCCCAGTGAGTGTTGGCAAACTTCCTCTGAGCTTAGCTCATTTTCCAGGACTGGGCCAAGCAGGGGCAGAAGCACATTCATGCTAGATGGATGGATTCCAGGGACCTCAAACCACCCCTAGTGCTTCTCACAGCAACCCGCACCATGTGTCTTCTGCTACCTGGAGAGAAGGAGGGGAAGGACCACATTTATCAGCCTGGGAAACCAGCATGGCTATGAATTGAATCAATGAGGAAATCTGGAGAGGAACACATGTTGCCCACAGTTGGGATATCAAAAGATGTTCCCGATCTGGGTTCCTTTGCATGGGTTCCTTTCCAAAAGAGGTCTGGTCACGCTCCCATGTAACCATACCCTCTGATGCAAAAGATACAAAGAGCAATACCAACATGCTTTTCTCCCTCGGTGTTGCAGCAGCAGAGAGGCAGTCTCACTCCCACTGGATGTTCAACAACAGAGTGATTAATGTTGATTCCAGCCTATGCTCTGGAGACCTTCCTGAGATTTCACTTGAGACAAATAAACCAAATGGAAAAATCCAGGGCAATGTCAGGAGACCCCATGCTTTGTGCATGAGAAACTGGTTCTGCGCAACACCTACAGTGCTCTTGAGGGCCAGGCAGAGAGTTGCAGAGACTGTGCCCAGGTGAACTTTAGAAATGTCTCCTTTGCCTGGGATGTGAGTGCATCTGTTGGACTCCAGGGTCAGAGATCTCTGGTTGGTCTAGGTGTACAGTGAGTACAGTGAGAAAAACAGCCATATGAAGTATGTGGGAATTAAACCAAAGTATCCCAAATTTGGTCATCCTGCTTTTTCTGCTGTTGCCACATGCAGTTTCCAAGATGCAGGGGACAAAATGTTCTGAGTTGTTGCTTAGGGCATCCAACTATTATCAGCCAGGAGACTACCTGATCAGTGGCATAATTTCTTCACAATATTTATGGCATCCACAAACCTATGATTTTTATGAGTCACCAAGCAGGCGGAGGGAGAGGTAAGTCATGATACTTGCAGCGTTCTCTTTCTGCACTCCAATTGTGCCCCTTTCCTGTAGACAGTCCATAGCTCTGGTTCTCTGCTGCTCTGTGTTTTACCCCTCTGCTGCTTTCTGATGGAAAATTGGGAGCATCCTGAACACCAGGCAAACACACACCTGTCTGGACACAGCTTTCACGGTTTGAGCCTTAGGGAGAAATATATGTTGCTTTAACCTGCATGATAGAACCCAGGTTGGAGCCAAGGGGGCTTTTGCTTGGGGTAGCCCCAAACACTGCTCCATTGCATGGCTCCCCTGCCACCACTCCATCATTGGTAGCAAATGATTCCGATGACTTTTCAGTTTAGCTCTTAAGGAGTTATAACAATATCCACTGCAGACAATCTGGGGAGCTGTGAGGGGGTGAGAATGTAAAGAATTATTGGCTTGAGGATGAGGGGTGTTTCCTTTAATTATTTCCACTTGGCATCCAGAGGAGGAGAGGAGATCTCACTTCCCATGTCCTTCCCTATCATGCTGGAAAAGATAGCCAGATCACTGTTCCATCTCTGTCACTCCTATGGGAAAGATGAGAAAATCAAGTACTTCAGCTCAGGAAGAAAATGAATGTCAAAGGCTCTATTTTTCTTGGGTGAAAGGCAGGTCTTTCCTCTACACTCTTGTGCTTCAGTAGTTTTTCTGTGAGTATTCCAAGTGTAAAGTAGTTGATGTGTCTAATTCAGGAACTGTGGTGCACCACCAGTTGGGGCTTCTCATCTAACCTTCAGCATCTCAAGAAAACATAAATAGAAATAAAACCATGATCCACCGGACCTATGGCCCATTCAGGCCAAACCTTGATATACACAGTAGCAAAGAGAGCGCCAGTGGGAATCCCAAAAGCAGGAAGGAGAGCAAACAAATCTCTCCATTTTGTTTTCAGCCAAGGGATGTTGAAACTATCCTGCCTCTGAAGGGGATGTGTGCACCATCAATCAGGGAGAGTAGATCATTCCCATTCCTTGGACTTGGCTCTCTGGAGTCTGGCTCCCTTTGTTCTTGGTGTGCATGCCCAGCATTTGTGAGATCTCCAGGCACTGAGCCACATGCGTTTCTCCAGCAGCACCCCTCTCACATTCTGAATGCAGCTGAAGAAGGCAGGTGGTAGGGGGGAATGGTGCCCCTTGGGAATGGCCACATCCCCCTTACAGGCAAGAAGAAGCTCTCATTTATGTGGTCTTACTGATGAAGAAGTTTGTGTAACTGGTGGTCTGCCAGCATTCACAAACTTCTTCTCAGGTCAGCATAGTTTGAAGGACCAGGCGGAGTGCAAGAGGAAGCCTGCAAATGCATGGAGGATGGATTCTCATACATTGCACCCCAACCCCAGTCTTAGATCAGCAGCATCATAGAGCCCTCAAAACTGTTCTCCTCCTCCTGGAATATTTCATGTTAGCATCATCAAACCCATTGGCCCTGGCTAGGACTGGTATGAAAAAAAAATGGCATCCTCCCCTGTAGAATCTGTGGACTTCCTCCTGTGCTTGACCCCAGAAAAAGTAAGCTGCACAATAGGCTGAGTCAAAAGGAAATCCATTCACTACACCTACCAACTCACCGGTGCTGGTGTCACTGGGGGGTCATGGAAGAATGGCACTGATTGTGCATACAATGGTGTTAAATTCCTGTGGAACGTCCTGCAGATGGTGGGTGTGCTCATTTGGAACTCAGACTCTGGGCTGACGTGAAGAAATACAGAATCTGAGAAGACAAAATCAGCAATCCCAACAGATTTTCTGCATATCCCTGTACCTGTAGAAAGTGAATACCATTATTTCAGTGTGTGCTGTGTGAATGAATCCTTTTTTAAGCATCTGGAATCTCCTCTGAATCACCTTCCAAGAATGAGTTCAGATTCTGTTATTCTTGCATTGCAGTTCCGCATATATGGCTTACTGGCACATGTTGTCCTTCCTGCTTTCCATCCATGAGATCAACCAGAATCCCAGGCTCTTACCCAACATCAGCCTGGGCTACGACATCTATGAGAGCCATTTTGATGCCAGAATGACTTCCTATGCCATGCTTGGCCTGCCTGCTGGTGGGGAAAGCCATCTTCCAAATTTTGCCTGCGGGAAGAAGAAGTACCTGCTGACCATTCTTGAAAGAACTGCATCCGATATTTCCACTCTTATTTCAGCCATGTCAGGTGTCTACAAGATTCCTCAGGTAAACCCTGCAATGGGGAAGAGAGGCCAGATACACCCACATCTAGGAGACCAATATCACAGGATTTGGACTGATCATGCAGGGATCATTCATTCAGTGGGAACATGGCCAAACTCAGTCATATCTCTCACAAGGATATTCCTTCTGGGGAGCCAGACAACCGCCCAATAAGAACAACTTCCATCCTCCTAGCTCTTTGAAAAAATCAAAAACCACTACTCACTCCAGAGTGGAAGGGAAAAAGGCCAGTCCAGATGCTCACCTAGTCTTGACTGTCTCTGTCTTGTCATGCCACTTACTAGCCTGGGGTGGGGTTGGGTGGATCGTTTTCTCTCAGCAGAGAAGGTCCTCACTTGCCCCAAACAAACATTGAATTGCTACTGTAGAGATGATTGTTGAGATGTTTTGTCCTTCCCCTCTTCCTCAACTTCCACTTCAACTTTCCTTTTGATGGAACTTTGGTTAGGGTTTTCATGTTTGTTTAATTCTGATGTTCATCGTAAAAACAAAAGAGTGCAAATTACCAGGCTGTTCCTCTCTTCCTTAGATAACTTATGGCTTGGTTAGCTCTGTTCTGGATGACCAAACTCACTTACCATTCATCCACCGAATGGCCCCAAAGGAAGAAACCCAATACGTGGGCATTGTCCACCTGGCTGCAAGTTTTGGTTGGACATGGATTGGCCTCCTTGCCTCAGACACTGAGAATGGGGAAATGTTTGTGAGGACAGTGATCCCATTGATGATCAGTCATGGAATATGCATTGCCTTCACAAAAAGGTTTACACAAAAAAACCTTTTTGGAATTAATCGGGACAAGCTGTCTGTTGGATGGGGTCCAGTGAATGTAGCTATTTACCATGCAGACTCTTGCTATGGCTGCATTCCAGTTTTCATGATGCAAGAGATACTTGAAAGGGAACAAATTGTAGGAAAAGTCTGGATCACAACCACTATGCAAGACACTAATCTGTACTTACACTCTGCTCCCAGTTACTTTCAGTTTGTCCATGGTTCTTTGTCCTTCATCATGAAGAGCCCACTGAAATCAAGACTCAGTCATTACAATCCTTTTTCTAATGTGACTGCATGGTTTTGGAAAAATGCTTTTCACTGCTTTTATTCAAAGCATGCTCTTTCCATGAGAAGCTGGTCCCGGTACGTAGAGAAGGAGGAACTGGAGAATCTCCCTGAGGA
>NW_025335395.1:100302-245564 GCF_004798865.1 Varanus komodoensis | reverse complement strand
GAATTTACTGATGAACATTTTTAGACAAAACAGTGGAGCGCAGCTTTCGAACTTGGGAGCGTCTCTATGTGGGACCCCATCCATGTCCATTCCATCCTGCCCCTGCGAAGTTGCTATTCAGGGGACAGACAGCCTACCACCACTGTCGCTGCCCGCAAGACTCCACTGCCACTGCAGCTGAATGAGGATCTGTCCACTGATGCCACTGCTGCCCCAAGGGACAGACGGCAGCCACCGTGGGACCGGGATGCTGCCAGCCTGCGGGCCCTCCACCTTGCTGGCGAGGGCTCCGCAAGCCCTGCTCCTGCCCCTCCCCCGGCATGGGTGGAAGGTGAACCAAATTGGGGGTAGGGCATGGGGAGGGGCTGCAGTATTTATTCGCCAGCTGTGACCGGGGCCGGCAGCCGAAGGGCGGGCGGCCGAAGGGCAGTGATGCCATTTGGGACCTTTTGGGGTTCTGCTGGGGCTGGGCTGGCCAGAGACACTGTGGGTGGGCTTTTGTAATCAAGTGGTTGGAGGGTTTTATTGTTCTTAATGTATTTTAATTTGGATTTTACTCAGATTGTTTTAATGCATTCACACCTGGTTGCTACCATGGCGTTACCTTGGGAGTGCATGGGCACCACCATTGGGGTGGTTTTGGGCAATGGTTGTTACAGCATTGGGGGTTTAACGAGTTGGCATAGAAGAAGGAGGGACAGCTGGTTGACACCTGTTCCTCCTTCTGGTTATTCCCCCAGCCGGAAGGTTCCGGGTATGCTTATGAACCGCCCTTCATGCCTGACAGTGCTGTTACTCAAAGCCAGGTCGGTCCATAATAAAACATCCCTCATCCACAACCTAATTGTGGATGAGGGGGCAGACCTGGCTTGTATCACAGAGACCTGGGCTGAGGGAGGGGGGATGTGTCCCTCTCTCAATTGTGTCTGCCCGGGTATCTGGTCCAGTAACAGGCATGCCTGGAGGGGAGGTGAGGGGGGGTCACTATATTCCATCAAGCTTCAATTTCCCTTGTGGGGCTTCCTTTTCTCTCAAGGCTGGGTCTAGAGTGCCTCTATCTGGTGTTGGGCGACTGAGACAGATTGGGGATTCTGCTGGTGTACCATGCACGCTTCTGTCCATCAGACTCCCTGCCTGAGCTGATGGAGATCGTCTCAGACCTGGTGTTGAAGACTCCCAGGATGTTGATCCTTGGGGATGTCAATCTCCATGATGAGACTGTTCTGACCGGGGCAGCTCAGGACTTCATGGCCTTCATGGTGGCCATGGGGCTGTCTCAACAAGTCATAGGCCCGACCCATGAACATGGAAACACACTGGACCTGGTGTTCTTGTTGGGGCAGGAAGAGGGTGATCTGAGGGTGAGCAATTTAGTTTTGACTCCCCTGTCATGGTCAGACCACTTCCTTGTGAGGTTTGAGCTCAATGTGAGCCTTTCCCTCTGTAAGGAGTTGACCCTATTGTGTTGGTCCGCCCTTGGATCCGGATGGATTCCTGAAAGCTCTGGGGGAGTTTCTAGTTGACAAAGCTGGCACTCCTCCTGCTACTCTGGTTGAACTGTGGAATGGGGAAATGGCCAGAACTCTTGACATGATCGCTCCTAAGCGTGCTCTCCCATCCGACAAAGCCCATTGATTCCCTTGGTATACATCTGAATTACAGGCGATGAAGTGGGTTGGGAGAAGTCTAGAGCATAGGTGGAGGAAATCATGGGATGAATCTGACCGAACACACTTAAGAGCTCATTATCGAGCCTTTGCTGTGGTGGTGAGGGCGGCGAAGAAGAAATTCTTCTCCACTTCCATTGCCTCCTCACAGTGCCTTCCAGTGGAGCTTTTTCGGGTGGTAAAAGGGCTGGTACACCCAGGCCCTAGGAAAGATCATGTACCACCCTCGATAACCTGCTGTGATAACTTTGCCCAGCACTTCAAGGAGAAAATCGGCCAAATTCATCACAAGCTGGACTCCACTAGTCTAGTCACATATTGTTGGATGAGTTTCAGTTATTGCAGTCTGATGATGTGGACAAGGTGCTTGGACAAGTACGTCCAACCACCTGTTTACTTGACCCTTGCCTGTTGTGGCTACTGACCAAAGCCAAACATGGGAGTGGTGCCTGGATCCTGGAGGTCATCAACACCTCTCTGAGGGACAGCAGGGTACCTGTCCCTCTAAAGGAGGCAGTGGTCAGGCCAGTCCTAAAGAGGGAGTCCCTGGATCCAGAGATGGCTGCCAATTATAGACAGGTGGCCAATATCCCGTTCTTCGACAAGGTGTTGGAACGGGTGGTGGAGAGACAACTCCAAGCTCTCTTGGATGAAACTGATTATCTGGACACATTTCAGTCCAGCTTCAGACCCAGGTATGGTACTGAATCTGCCTTGGTTGCCTTGTATGATGACCTGTGCAGGGAGAGAGACAGGGGGAGTGCGTTCCTGTTGGTTCTCCTGGACCTCTCAGCGGCTTTCGATACCATCAACCATGGTATCCTTCTGGATAGGCTAAGGGGGCTGGGAGTAGGAGGCACTGCTTGGCAGTGGTTCTGATCCTACTTCGACGGCCAATTCCAGAAGGTGGTGCTGGGGGACTTTGGCTCTGTGCCATGACAGTTATGCCATGGAGTACCACAGGGGTCCATTCTGTCCCTCCTGCTATTCAACATCTACATGAAACCGCTGGGAGAGGTCATCAGGAGGTGTGGCCAATGAAATCATCAGTATGCTGATGATATCCAGCACTACCTCTCTTTTTCAACCGATCCAGGTGAGGCAGTGGCTGTACTGAACCAGTGCCTGGCTGAGGTAATGGGCTGGATGAGGGCCAATAAACTGAAGCTCAATCCAGACAAGACAGAGGTCCTGTTGGTGGGTGGATCGAGCTCCTGGGTAGGTGACTTGGACCTTGTCCTGAATGGGGTTGCACTCCCTCTATAGGACAGGGTCTGCAGCTTGGGAGTGCTCTTCGACCTGGAGCTTTCCTTGAAAGCTCAAGTGGCTGTGGTGGCAAGGAGCGCTTTCCTTCAGCTTCGGCTAATCCATCAGCTGCGTCCCTACCTGGAGGACCATTGCCTAGCGACTGTGATGCATGCATTGGTTACTTCCCAGTTTGATTTCTGTAATGCGCTCTATGTGGGGCTGCCCTTGAAGACAGTCAGGATACTTCAGATGGGGCAAAATAGAGCAGCCAGGTTGCTGACAGGGACTGGGCATTATTCTCACATAAACCCAGTCCTCCATCAGCTTCACTGGCTTCCCATCAAAGTCCGGGCTCAATTCAAGGTACTTGTAATCACCTATAAAGCCCTTAATGGCTTGGGACCTGGATACCTAAAGAAATGCCTGCTTTCATATTTGCCCTTCCACCCCTTGAGATCGGCAGCAGATGCCCTCCTCTGGGGACACTCCATGAGAGACATCAGGAGGCAAAGTACCCAGAGGAGGGCTTTCTCTGCAGTGGTGCCCCATATATAGAATGCACTCCCCAGAGAGGTCCGCCTGGTGCCATCATTATTTGCTTTTCAGGACCAGGCTAAGACCTTTTTATTTCAACAATATTTTAAAAACACTTAATAATATCTATAGGTTTTAATTTTGCAGCCAGGATGATTCTGGGTTTTTAATTGTATTATTTTATTATGTATTATGTTCGTTTATATTATGTGAACCGTCCCGAGGCTATATGTAATGGGATGGCAAACAAAAATTCTAAATAAATAAATAAAACCCCCTGCCCCAATATGTGCTGCCAGTTCTTGACCCTCTTCAAACTAGCAAACTAGCTGGTTGGCAGCATAAAAAAAAAAAAAAAATGAAATTCAGGAAAGGCACTTCCTATCATGTGAACTTGGTTCAAACAACCACTTGTTATGCAGATGCAAGTGGGAAAAAGCAGAACTGTTCTCACAACCATGGTGGGTTTAGAAAATTTCAGGATCATCCATCCATCCATCCATCCACCCATCTATTATTCATTAGTAGTTATAGTTATTTGGTTTGTATCGTGTCTCTTTAGACAGAAAGGCCAACATGCATAATCCTTGCATTAAGGTCATATTGACTCTTTATTTCTAACTCTTGGCACTATCATCATGTCCTGCAGAGATGTAGTGGTCTCTCCCACAATTGCCGGGCTCATTTGATGGTCGTTCCACAGACAGAGCCAGGGAAGCAAGCGGTGTGTCCCCTCCCTGGGGACTCTGGCCTCTCTCCCTTAAGACAACATATGTTATCTCCTGATGTTTCCCACATCCTCTGATTTACCAAATGCAGTCGATGCTGCTCTGGATGTGCCATTGATGGTGGCAATGCTGATGAGGCTTCCCTTCTTTCCAGATGCAGAGCAGTGCAGCAGCTGTCCTGACCAGCAGCACTCAAACAAGCACCATGATCGCTGTGTCCCCAAGAGAATTACCTTCCTCTCCTATGAGGAACCTCTGGGAATTCTCCTGGCTACCATTGCCCTGATTGGACTCTTCAGCTCAGGCGTTACATTTGGATTCTTCCTTAAATTCCGAGAAACTCCAGTTGTTAGAGCCAACAACAGGAACCTCTCCTACATTCTCCTCATCTCCCTTCTGCTTTCCTTCTTGTCTTCCTTCCTGTTCATCGGCCAGCCAAGCAAAGCAACTTGCCTGCTCCAACAAACAGCCTTCAACATCATCTTCTCAGTTGCCACCTCGAGTGTGTTGGCCAAGACCATCACTGTGGTGTTGGCCTTCCTAGCCACCAAGCCGGGGAACAAGGTGAGAAAGTGGTTGGGGAAGAGCCTTGCAAACTCCATTGTCATGTCATGTTCCAGTGTCCAGGTCATCATCTGCTTCATCTGGTTGGGCTTCTCTCCTCCCTTCCCTGACTCTGACATCAACTCCCAGCCTGGACACATCATCCTACAGTGCAATGAGGGGTCTCTCACAATGTTCTACACTGCGCTCAGCTACATGGGCTTCCTGGCTACCATCTGCTTCACGGTGGCCTTCCTAGCCAGGAAGCTGCCAGGGGCCTTCAATGAAGCCAAGCTGATCACCTTCAGCATGCTGGTCTTCTGCAGTGTTTGGGTGTCCTTTGTGCCCTCCTACTTGAGCACCAAGGGGAAGTACATGGTGGCCGTGCAGGTCTTCTCCATCTTGGCCTCCAGTGCTGGACTTCTGGGCTGCATCTTCCTTCCCAAGTGCTACATCATTGTCCTTAGGCCTGACCTGAATATGAAGGAACATCTCATGACCAAAAGCAATGATACCATCTGACTGAAATTTTCAGTCTGGGACTGGGATTCTGCTTATCTGCTAACAACATGGCCTTTTCAGTAGTTGTCCCCACGTGGTAGGAATGCATCCCCTGGAAAGACTCACCTGGCTTCCTACATTGTGAATTTTGGTGGCATGTGAAGATGTTTATCTTCTTCTAAGCCTCAAGGTTCTTCAGCATTTGTTGCTTTCATCATATAAGAGTAGATTTAAATCCTATTGCTGTATTTCTTTGTGGCTTTTAATTGGAGTGTCAAGGTTTTGAAAGTTTTACATTTTTCATGCTGCTGCATTTGTAGCTGTCCAGAGAGTTTTGGCAATTGGCTTACTACAGTAAAGAAATATGTATAAGTTTCCAGCCAGCTCTGCTGCATCTCATTTGTCAACAGGCTCCTCTTTTTCCTACACTCATTTCCCACTCTGCATCTTCTTGCATGGTAGCCAAAGCAACTCACAGGGTCCTCCTCCTCTACAGTTTATCCTCAAAAGAACAACCTTGCAATCTGGATGACTGGCACAAAATCACCTTTCGAGGTTCATGTCCACATGGGGAGAAGAACTTCTGTATTTCCAAACAAATCAGACATTGTTGCAGCATCTTCATTGTTGAGCCACATTCTCTCTGCTCCTCTGGAAGAGGGAGTTCTCCCTGTTGAGTTTCAGCCTGGCTATATCCTAAGACCTTTTGTTCTGCCAGGTAATCCTAAGCAGCAGAACCCCTCAAATGGAGGCTTTTGCTTTAAATGGTTGGAGAGCTTCTTTTCTTCAAATGGTTTGAGATCTTTTGCTAGGGTTCAGTGAACACAGCCAGGCAGAAAATGCCCTTGTTTTGCATTCAAGCCCTGGTTTTGCATTCCTGCACAAGTGAGCCTGTTATTGTGCCCATCTATCCTGCAGGTGTGCAACTGTGATTGCGGCCATCTCCCCCAGACCAGTTGTGCCCATCTCCCACCCCACACATCTGCATTCGTGCCTGTCTCTCCCCCCACCCCCAGCGCACCCAGATGACTGGTGCATGCAGGGATAATGGGCACATGGAGGGATGAGGCAGATCGCAGTCATGCATGGGGGTGGGGAGATGGCCACACTCATGCTCAGGGTACAGGGGGAGATGGCTGTGATCTTTGTTGTTCTTTGTCACTTAGCTTATATTTTTCTGCTTAAAATAATACTTACAGAACAGATTAACCTTAATTACATTGAACCTTATGGGGAAATTTAACTT
The DNA here is from genome assembly GCF_004798865.1 of Varanus komodoensis. NCBI lineage: Eukaryota > Metazoa > Chordata > Lepidosauria > Squamata > Varanidae > Varanus > Varanus komodoensis. The sequence continues at coordinate 239,097 of NW_025335395.1, read as the reverse complement.
AGCTCACAACCAATTTGGGTCACAACCAGAGTTCTGGAACGGATTAAGTTCATTAGCCAAGGCACCACTGTAAAATGCTGGATTTACATTCAGAGTGAAATGTCATTTCAGGGATTCCCTGCCCTCATGAATGATCCCTCAAGTATTCAAAGAGTTTGTCTTGTGCTTGGCCTGTTCTTCCAAAGTTAGCTGGGGTGAGAGGAAATCTCCAAAAACACATAGCCTCCATTTGTACAACAGACAACCTCCTTTAGAATCCACCATAGATGCTGAAATGGGGATTAAGGGGTCCCAAGCCATTGTTGTTCAACCTTTTTTGGCATCGATGGTAGATGCTCACATGGCATGAACCTCCCTGAGAGAGGAGCCAAGATTGATTGGGGCCTTTTCAGTTTGTAATCAGTTCTTCCCATGGATAAAAACTACCCCACAAACCAGAGAGTTTATTCCTTGATGGATACCAGCAGTGAACATCCTTTGCAGAAAACATGCTGCACCACCCTGAGCACTGTCATGTTCTCACAACGAATGTATGTCAAAAGCTGTACTGACCATTCAGTAAAGCTGCTGCTACAGCTTTGGTGATGGGAGCATGTCAGCTGCTTTGATGTGCTGGAACTGAGCAGGGTGGTTGCTGATGAAACAACTTGGTGCTACTAAATGGCTCAGTGACCCAAGAAAGCTATTCACAGACCAGATGAACTCTTTGGTACTCATATCAATGGGGAGTAAATTAACTAGTTTGACAGCTGTGTGCAATTGGTTGTTTCTAGGGATGTGTGAGAAATTGGACAGATGCTATTGCAGTAGGAATTCACTGGATACCCTGATTTGACTGCCTGTACTGAGTCCCACTTTATATTCTCAGGTCTCCAAAGGCATATCTAGAAAGTGTGAGCTGCTCCCAAGGAATGGAGCCCCATACTACCACTGCTGGAGAAATGTATGCTGTGCACCTTCTGGTTTCACAAGATTTGTATGATGAGTGTTGGCAAAATTCCTCTGAGCTTGGCAGAGTGGTGGTTTCCACTCGGCTTCACCCCCGCTCAGGGCATTTCCACAGAAATCTGCACCACATGGTTTATTGTGCCTACAGAGAAGGAGGGGAAGGATCATGTTTCCCATCTTTTGAAATCAGCATGGTTATCAATTGAATAGATGAGGAAATCTGCAGAGGACTACATTACAGCTGGGATATCTATAGATGTTCCCAATCTGGGTTCCCTTGAAGGTGGGTCTCTGAAAGAGGTCGGGCCAAGTCCCCATTTACCACACCATCTCATCCAAAAGATGTAGCATCATCAAAGAGGAACAAAAACATGTTTATCTCTCTCTGTGCACTTGTATCTTGAGACACACAATGGGCCCAGCATGAGAGAGTCCATCTCACTCCCACTGGATGTTCAACAACAGAGTTATTAATGTTGATTCCAGCCAATGCTCTAGAGACCTTCTTGAGATATTTCTTGTGATAAATAAATCAGGCAGCAGAGGTTCAAGTGACTTCTGGGGACTGCAGCAAGAGTCAGCATCTCTGGGTGGCATGTCCACTCTGCCGGACCTTTGAGTCACAGCCTGGTGTACTTTCTCCATGTGTGGGGAACCTCATGCCAATATCACTTCCATGTGCCCTGTGTGGTGATATTGGTACAGAGGCTATGGTTGTTGCTTGAAGTGGAACCAACATGCTGAATGGGGCTCCTAGTCATGACAATGTTTCATCAGTTTTGAAGCTGGATTTTCTAGTGGCTAACAAATCAAGCAAACACTTTCTGGTTCCTAACTCCCATTACAGAAGAGCAGAGCTATCTGTCCCAACCGGTTGCGGGTTCTGCTATCCGAGCACACAAGCTCCCAAGAAGCAAGCAAACTGGGACAACAAACGGGAGTTTGGTGGAGGAGTTGAGTGGGGGAGGTCAAGGGGCAGCTCCATAACATTTTTTTACACCTTCTGCCCACACACACTTGTTGTCCTTCCTGTAACACACTCCCTTTAACTATTAAGACAGAATTGCTAATGTTAAAGTGAGACAGGAGAAACCACTGCTTGTCACTTCAGTCCCCAAGGCAGAAACATTAATGTGGCACGAACAATGGACCAAGTTGCCTGCAACAACTCTGCATTTTCTGCCTTATTACCTGTGAGCAACATGTCATACACATGCACACTGCTCCTTCTCCTCACTGCAAGGTGGTGCCTCGTTCCAGGTGTGTGCAGAGCTGTCGCCCCGGTTATACCAAGCAGACTCAGGAAGGGAAGCCGCCCTGCTGCTACACTTGTGCCCCATGTGCAGAAGGGACCATCACCACGCAGGAAGGTGGGTCTCCACAGAGGAAAGGTTTTTCCCTTTAAATGTCAGACAAATGGTTGAATCTGCCCAGACACTCTCCGTGTAATAGGTGGCTCATTTTCTTAGGAATTTACTGATGAACATTTTTAGACAAAACAGTGGAGCGCAGCTTTTGAACTTGGGAGCATCTCTATGTGGGACCCCATCCATGTCCATTCCATCCTGCCCCTGCGAAGTTGCTATTCAGGGGACAGACAGCCCACCACCACTGTCACTGCCCGCAAGACTCCACTGCTGCTGCAGCTGACCGAGAATCTGTCCACTGATGCCACTGCTGCCCCAAGGGACAGACGGCAGCCACCGTGGGACCGGGAACTGGGATGCTGCCAGCCTGTGGGCCCTCCACCTTGCTGGCGAGTGTTCCACGAGCCCTGCTCCTGCCCCTCCCCCGGCGTGGGTTGAAGCTGCACCAGATTGGGGGCAGGACATGGGGAGGGGCTGCAGTATTTATTCGCCAGCTGTGACCAGGACCAGCGGCCGAAGGGCGGGCGGCCGAAGGGCGGGCAGCCAAAAGGCGGTGACACCATTTGGGACCTTTTGGGGTTCTGCTGGGGCTGGGCTGGCCAGAGACACTGTGGGTGGGCTTTTGTAATCAAGTGGTTGGAGGGTTTTATTGTTCTTAATGTATTTTAATTTGGATTTTACTCAGATTGTTTTAATGCATTCACACCTGGTTGCTACCTTGTGCTTACCTGGGGAGTGTGTGGGCACCGCCATTGGGATGGTTTTGAGCAATGGCCGTTACGGTGTTGGGGGTTTAACGAGTTGGCATAGAAGAAGGAGGGACAGCTGGTTGACACCTGTTCCTCCTTCTGGTTATTCCCCCAGCCGGAAGGTTCTGGGTCTGCTTATCAACCACCCTTTGTGCCTGATGGTGCTTTTACTTAATGCTAGGTCGGTCCATAATAAAACATCCCTCATCCACAACCTAATTGTGGAAGAGGGGGCCGACCTGGCTTGCATCAAAGAGACCTGGGCAGGAAAGAGGGGGGATGTGTCCCTCTCTCAATTGTGTCCGCCCAGGTATCTGGTATAGTACCAGACATGCCTGGAGGGGAGGGGAGAGGGGGTTGCTCTAATACATTGAGCTTCAATTTCCCTTGTGGGGCTTCCTGTTCTCTTGAGGCTGGGTCTAGAGTGCCTCTATCTGGTGTTGGGCGACTGAGACAGATTGGGGATTCTGCTGGTGTACCATGCACGCTTCTGTCCATCAGACTCCCTGCCTGAGCTGATGGAGATCGTCTCGGACCTGGTGTTGAAGACTCCCAGGATGTTGATCCTTGGGGACTTCAATCTCCATGATGAGACTGTTCTGACCGGGGCAGCTCAGGACTTCATGGCCTTCATGAAGGCCATGGGGCTGTCTCAACATGTCATAGGCATGACCCATGAACATGGAAACATGCTGGACCTCAAGCATTGAGCTGCTACTCTACAAATGATCATGGAGATGTTTCTTCCCTCCCTTCCTACTCATCTTCCACTTCCATTTGCCTTGTGATAGGCCTTTGGCTTGGGATTTCATATTCATACAATTGTAATGTTCATCATGAAGACAAACGAGTGTAAACTACACGGCTCTTCCTCTCTTCTTTAGATCACTTATGGCTTGGTTAGCCCTGGCCTGGAGGACCAAACCCACTTCCCATTCCTCCACCAAATGGCCCCAAAGGAAGAAACCCAATACATGGGCATTTTCCACCTGGCTGCAAGTTTTGGATGGACTTGGTTCGGTCTTTTTGCATCAGACACTGAGAATGGGGAAATGTTTGTGAGGACAGTGATCCCATTGATGATCAGTCATGGAATATGCATTGCCTTCACAAAAAGGTTTACACAAAAAAACCTTTTTGGAATTAATCGGGACAAGCTTTCTTTTGGATGGGGTCCAGTGAATGTAGCTATTTACCATGCAGACTCTTGCTATGGCTGCATTCCAGTTTTCATGATGCAAGAGATACTTAAAAGGGAACAAATTGTAGGAAAAGTCTGGATCACAGCCACTATGCAAGACACTAATCTGTACTTACACTCTGCTCCCAGTTACTTTCAGTTTGTCCATGGTTCTTTGTCCTTCATCATGAAGAGCCCACTGAAATCAAGACTCAGTCATTACAATCCTTTTTCTAATGTGACTGCATGGTTTTGGAAAAATGCTTTTCACTGCTTTTATTCAAAGCATGCTCTTTCCATGAGAAGTTGGTCCCGGTACGTAGAGAAGGAGGAACTGGAGAATCTCCCTGAGGAGGAGCTGGAAAGAGTCTTTTCTCAAGACAGCTACCACACTTACATCAGTATCCAAATGTTAGGCCTTGCCTTGAAAGCTTCATTTTTGTTCCGATCCAAGCATATAATCAAGGATGGAAGAAAAGAAAAACTGCAAGTGCAAAGGCTACAGCCCTGGCAGGTATTTCCCTTTCTTCTTCTGGGTTCACAGCAAATTGTAAAAGGTTCTGGGTTCATTGGAGCAAACACGTGCTACAGAATATCCTCTTGCCTTGTGCATGGCAGTGCTGAATGGGAAATTGACCCTGCTCTCCTACCTTCACTCCTCCCTCTAACTGCTCCATGGCCATCTGCTTGAAAAATTCCTGGGAGGATTTGCACTTTCCTCAAAACCCTCTGGAAAGGTGCCCTGTTTCCTGAAATTACTTTCTTCATACTTTTGTTATGAATATTCGTATAGAAAGCTTGACATACTGTTATGATGTCTGCACATCCGCCAGCTCCATCCATGCCATGGATTTCCACATCATCATTTAGACAAAGTGATGCCCCCGATCTGTGTCTTTATGATGATTTCCTGTAGTGGCTAATACAAAGATAATGAGGAGGTGGAGCTACTCTTTGAAAGACCCATCTTTACCCAAAGCACTGGAATCTCCTGCTCCCTTAAAGATACATGTTCAAAATTGGAGGGATTTCAGGAATGAGTACCTAGTTGTTGGTACCTCCAATTTTGGTTCAGGATCGTGAGAAGGTGCTGTGCAGGCAGGCTCAAGGATGCCCATGTTATTGAGGTGGCTGAAATAGTTCTGGTCCACACGTGGAGGACCCTCGAAAAGAAAGTGGGTATACTTGGCCCACTTCTTTCAACTTGCCATATCGTTGCACTTAGATGAACTCATTGGTTGTATCATTCCATGCAATATTCTGTTTTGGGATGTTGTGGGTACTGCATTCAGGGTTCTGTTCCAACCTGTGCAGCTGCTTTTAGGAAGTATGTAAAGAGATCAGGGTGTGACCCCTTGACCCCTAAGCTGTTCAGTCCCGCAAAGCCTGTCCTTGTTTGCCATCATTCTTTTGAATGAGTAGGTGACATTGTGCAAATGTCAGAATGGTCAGTGGAGGAAAAGCTCCTTGGAATGCAGATGAGAAGCGGTGTTATGTTACCTGAAGGAGCGCTTACATCCATATATGCCCGGCCGCCCCCTGAGATCAGCGGGAGAGGCCCTTCTCTGGGAACACTCCGTGAAAGAAATTAGGAGGGTGGGTACTCGGAGGAGGGCTTTCTCTGCGGTGGCGCCTAAGTTATGGAATGCGCTCCCCAGAGAGGTCCGCCTGGCGCCGTCGTTATTTGCTTTTTGGCGCCAGGTGAAGACCTTTTTATTTAAGCAGCATTTTAACTGTTAGTATTATTTGATCTTATCTGGCCAGGGCGGCTTATTTTATATTGTATTTTTTGGATTTTTAATGTTTATATTTATTGTAATTTATAATATAATTACTTTTATTTATTGTTTTAAGCCGCCCCGAGGCTTCGGCGAATGGGGCGACATAAAAATGTTTTAATAAATAATAAAATAATAAATAATAAAATGTTCTTGTAATATCTGCTCTTGTCATGGCAATGTCAGTGTTCACCAATTCCTGGACTCAGGAATGCACTGGATGAGGGCCCACAGGGTTGACTTGGATACTAAGAAAATAGATTTTGTCATTGTTGTTTAGTTGAGAAATCGTATCCAACCTATCACCACTCAATGGACAACATTCCTCCAAGTCTTCCCATCCTCCACCATCTCCTGGAGTCCACTTAAGCTCACACGAACTCCTTCAGTGACTCCCTCTAGCCACCTCATTCTCTTCCATCTCCTTCCACTTTTGCTGTCTATTTCCCCCAGCATTAGGCTATTCTCTAGTGAGTCCTTCCTTCTCATTAGGTGGCCAAAGTATTTGAGTTTCATCTTCAGTATCTGGGCTTCTAAATCACAGTCTGAGTTGATCTCCTCTAAGACTGACTGGTTTGATCTCATTGCAGTCCAAGGGACTTGCAGGAGTCTTCTCCAGCACCACAATCTAAGGCCTCAATTCTTCAGCACTCAACCTTTCTCATGGTCCAACTTTCACAGCCATGCATTGCAACTGGGAAAACCATAACCTTGACTATACACACTTTTGTTGGCAGGGTGATATCTCTGCTTTTTAGTATTAGTGTCTAGATTTGTCATAGCTTTCCTCCCCAGGAGCAAGTGTCTTTTAATTTCTTGGCTGCAGTCCCCATCTGCAGTGATCTTGGAGCCCAGGAAAATAAAATCTGTAGCTACCTCCATTTTCCCCCCATCTGTTTGTCAAGAAGTGATTGGACCGGATCCCATGATCTTAGTTTTCTTAATGAGGAGTTTCAAGCAAAGCTTTGCGGTCTCCCCTTTCACCAGCATGAAGAAGCTCTTTAGTTCCTCTTCACTTTCTACCATTACATTGGTTTCATCAGCATATCTGAGGTTGTTGATATTTCTCCTAGCAATCTTAATTCCAGTTTGTGATTCATCTAGCCCTGCCTTTCTCATGATGTGCTCTGCATATAAAGTAAATAGGCAGGGTGACAGTATACAGCCTTGCTGATCTGCTTTCTCAATTTTAAACCAATCATGTCCAATTCTCACTGTTGCTTATTGACCAGGGTACAGTTTTCTGAAGATACAAATAAGATGGTCTGGTACTGTCATCTATTTAAAAACTAGCCACAATTTTTTGTGATCCGCACCCTGAAAGGCTTTAGCATAGTCAATGAAGCAGAAGCAGATGTTTTTCTGGAACTCCCTAGTTTTCTCCATTATCTGGCTTATGTTGGCAATCTGACCTCTAGTTCTTCTGCCACTTCAAAAACCTGCCTGTACTTCCTGTAGTTCTTGGTCCACATACTGCTGGAGCCTGGGTTTTAGGATTTTGAGCATAGCTTTGCTAGCATGTGAAATGAGTGCAATGGTGTGACAGTTTCAACAATCTTTGTCTTTGCCCTTCTTTGGAATTAGAATGTAAATTGACCTTTTCCAATCTTGTGGCCACTCTGGTCAATCCTATTCTATTGTTTTATTCTATTTCCTTGCACTGTTCATTTAAGAAGGCATTCTTATCTCTTCAAGGCATTCTCTGGAATTCTGCATTCAATTGTTTGTATCTTCCTCTTTCTCTCTTGCCTTTCACTTTCCTTCTTTCCTCAGCTACTTGTAAAGCTTCCTCAGATAGCCATTTTTCTTTCTTGCATTTCTTTTTCCTTGGGATGGTTTTAGTTGCTGCCTCTTGTACAATGTTGTGAACCTCCGTCCATAGTTCTTCAGGCACTCTATCAGATCCAATTCCTTAAATCTATTTGTCACCTCTTCTGTACATATATTCATCAGGGATATGATTTAGGTCATAACTGAGTGGCCTAGTGCTTTTCCCTACTTTCTTCAATTTAAGCCTGAATTTTGCAACCAGAAGCTCATTATCTGAGCTGCAGTCAGCTCTTGGTCTTGCTTTTATCGACTGTATAGAGCTTCTCCATCTTTTGCCAGAAAGCACATAGTCAATCTGTTTTCCGAATTGAACATATATTGATGTCCATGTGTAGAGTCATCTCTTGGGTTTTTGGAAAAGTGTGTTTCCTCTGATCATCACATTCTATTGACAAAATTCTACCAGCCTTTACCCTGCTTCATTTTGTACTCCAAGGTCAAACTTGCCTGTTATTTCCATTATCTTTTGACTTCCTACTCTAGCATTCCTATCCCCCATGATAATAAGGACATCATTTTTTGGGTGTTAATACTAGAAGGTGCTGCAGGTCTTCATTGAACCGGTCAACTTCAGCCTCTTCAGCACCAGTTGTTGGGGCATAGACTTGGACTACTGTGATGTTGAATCGTTTGCCTTGGATTCAAACTGAGATCACTCTGTCATTTTGGAGGTTGTATCCCAGTACTGCTTTTCCTACTCTTTAATTGACTATGAAGGCTACTCCTTTTCTTCTGAGGTATACTTGTCCACAGTAGTATACCTGATGGTCATCTGAATTAAATTCAACCTTTCCTGTTCATTTTAGTTAACTGATTCCTAAGATGTCGATGTTCAGTCTTGTCATCTCATTTTTGACCATTTCCAGCTTGCCTTGATTCATGGATCTTACATTCCACGTTCCTATGGAATATAGATCTTTGCAGCATCGGATTTTCCTTTCACCTTCTGATACCTCCACAACTGAGTCTCCTTTCTGCTTTGACCCAGTTGCTCAATTCTTTCTTGCGCAACTAGTACTAGCCCTCTGCTCTTCTCCAGTAGCACATTTGACACCTTCCGACATGAGGGGCTCATCCTCTGGTGCCATATCTTTTTGCCTTTTGGTATTGTCCATGGGATTTTCATGGCAAGGATACTGGAGTGGGTTCCCATTTCCTTCTCCAGTGGATCACGTTTTGTTATACCTCTCTGCTACGACCTGTCTGTCTTGGGTGGCCCTGAATGACAGGTCATAGCTTCATTGAGCTATGCAAGCCGCTTCGCCATGACAAGGCTGTGATCCATGAAGGAGACACTGTGCATTACACTACCCCATATGTAAATGAGCTCTGTGCTCATGATGAGCTTATGATTGTGCACGGCAGAAATGGTCCTAATCGTATCAGTTTTATACTCATTGTGTTGCTGTGGACACATCACCATCTCATTAGCCAAAAGCAGGATTTGAAGTGAGATCGTTCTGTCATTTTGGAGATTGTATCCCAGTACTGCTTTTCCTACTCTTTCATTGACTATGAAGAATACTCCATTTCTTCTGAGGGATTCTTACCCGCAGTAGTATACCTGATGGTCATCTGAATTAAATTCACCCATTCCTGTCCATTTTAGATCTCTGATTCCCAAGATGTCGAAGTTCAGTCTTGTCATCCCTTGTTTGACTACAACCAAGTTGCCTTGATTCATAGATCTTACATTCCGGGTTCCTGTGGAGTATAGATCTTTGCAACTTCGTACTCTCCTTTCACCACCAGATACATCGGCAACTGAGTGTCCTTTCGGCTTTGACCCAGTCACTTCATTCTTTCTGGCGCTACTAGTACTAGCCCTCTGCTCTTCCCCAGTAGCATATTGGACACCTTCCGACCTGAGGGGCTCATCTTCTGGCGTCATATCTTTTTGCCTTTTGGTACTGTCCATGGGCTTTTCATGGCAAAGATACTGGAGTGGGTTCCCATTTCCTTCTCCAGTGGATCATGTTTTATTATACCTCTCTGCTACGACCTGTCTGTCTTGGGTGGCCCTGCATGACAGGTCATAGCTTCATTGAGCTATGCAAGCCACTTCGCCATGACAAGGCTGTGATCCATGAAGGGGCAGAAAATACTGTGTTGAAAACATGCCATTGAAGGAGAGCTTTGTTTTTATTCATGATGACAGTCGTTACACACCAGTGAGTCATGTAGCAGATCAGGCCAGGTTATTTCCTGACTGCAAGAATGCAGTAATTTAGACTATTAGCCTTCAGACACATGGTGAGAAGACAGGGCTCACTGGAGAAAATCACATTGCCAGGGGAAGCTTTGGGGCAGTAAAGCAAGCAAGTCTGCTGTGAGATGAATTGCTTCCATATGTAAAGCAAGGGCCTAAAATTTATACATGCTGAGAAAGCTCATTAAAGACAGGCTATTTTGTTGGGCCACCATTCCTAGGTTTTCTGAAGAAGATGACTTGATGGCACATAATAAAGAGAGCCAGATCAACATCCACTTGCAAATGGTGTCCATGCCTGGGAGAGAGATGAGATGAGCTCAGCAGGTGATGTTACATTGTGCGTAAAGGAGCAGTCTCTGTCTCATTCTGCACACAGAACTATGAGCTTGATTGCAGAACTGAGTCTCTCTGGCAACTCAAGTGCCTTTGTACCTCTTTGTTTTACCTTCTGTCTGTAAGAATTTTTGGAAGTGACAGTTTGGCTCCCCTGGTGCAGGCCGGCATTGATCAGCTAAAAGCTGGATTCCTACAATGTGCTCTGTGGAATGGGCTCACAGAGTGAGAATGTGCTGCAAATATGCTCTTTCTGAAAGAAGCATATTAGCTGCAGCTACTGCAGAATGAGGCTTTTCAGGGCCACCCCACTTCTTCCTTCATGGCCACCCCATGCTAAATGCCCTGAAGTGCCTGCCAATCTGCATCTGTGTGAGTCTTACTTTCTTTCTTTGGTATTTTTTTTCCTTATTCATAGAAATATAGAATCAAAGTAAAAGAGCAAGTAAGAAGGGGTCTCCCGGGCCATCTATTCTTACACTGGCTCCAACCTGCTCCGCTCAGGACATGCCCACCAGGTGTGCGCCTAGCCTTTATTTGAACACTCTCACCGATGGGGCCTCAACTACCTCCCGTGGAAGCCCATTCTTCAGGAACTGGTGTAAACTAGCTGCTTGGCTTTCCTGTCTAGGCAGCATAGCAATGAAGTAGAATGAAATGAATTTGGTTCACACAACCTGTTGTGGAGATTGAATTAGGGAAAAAAATAGAACTACTCACACAATCATGTTTGCCTTAGCTGAGTTCATCGTTATCCCTCCCCCCTGCCCCCCCCCGCATCCCCATCTACCTATCTATGTATCTTTCCAATCTATAGGATTTGGATTCAGTTCTTTTCGCCTTAATGGACACACATTCATTATCCTTTCATTGAGCTCATATTGAGCTGTTCTTTCCAACTGTCGGGACTTCCATCATGTGATGGGGATGCCACAGACAGGGTCTGGGAAGCAAAAGGTGTGTTCCCTCCCTGGGGTCTTTGTCCACTCTCCCTGTCACACTACACATGACTATCTCCTGATTTCTCCCACATCCCTGTCTTTCTTTCCCAAAAGCAGTAGCAGCTGCTCTTGATGTACCATTGAAAGTGGCATTGCTGATATGGGTTTCCTTCCTTCCAGATGCAGCGAAGTGCAGCAGATGTCCTGAGGATCAGCACACAAACAAGGACCAAGATCTCTGCATCCCCAAGAGAATTACCTTCCTCTCCTATGAGAAACCTTTGGGGATTCTCCTGGCTACCTTTGCCCTCATTTGCCTTTTAAGATCATGCTTTCCATTAGGAATCTTCATTAAATTCCGAGACACTTCCATTGTCAAAGACAACAACAGGAACCTCTCCTACATTCTCCTCATCTCCCTCCTGCTTTCCTTCTTGTCTTCCTTCCTGTTCATTGACCAACCAAGCAGTGCAACATGCCTGTTCTGACAAATGGCCTTCAGCATTATCGTCTCAGTTGCCAGCTCAAGTGTGTTAGCCAAAACCATCACTGTGGTGCTGGTCTTTCTGGCCACCAAGCCAGGGAACAGTGTAAAGGGATGGCTGGGACAGAGTTTGTCCAACTCCATTGTCATTTCCTGTTCCACCGTGCAACTGGTCATCTGCTCCATCTGGCTGGGCATGGCTCCACCCTTCCCAGATGCTGACATGCACTCCCAGCCTGGACAGATCCTCTTGCAGTATAACGAGGGGTCTGTCACAATGTTCTACACTGCCATCGGCTATATGGGCTTTCTGGCTGCCCTCTGCTTCACGGTGGCATTCCTGGCCAGGAACCTGCCAGGGGCCTTCAATGAAACCAAGCCGATTACGTTCAGCATGCTGGTCTTCCGCAGCATCTGGCTGTCCTTCGTGCCCTCCTACCTGAGCACCAAAGGCAAGTACATAGTAGCAGTGCAGGTCCTCTCCCTCTTGGCCTCCTGTGCTGAGTTGCTGTGCTGCATCCTTCCCAAATGCTACTTCATTATCCTTAGGCCCGATCTGAATACAAAGGAACATCTCATGACAAAAAGCTAAGACACCATTGGATTGCAGTGTTCCACCTCGTACTGCAATTCTTCATAACTGCTAACACCATGGCCTTTTCAGTAGTGGTCCCCACATGATAGACTGCACCCCCTAGAGAGCTCAACTGACTACCTGCATTTTGGTGTTCGGTGGCATGTGATGACTTTCATCTTCTTCTAATCAATAATGTTTTTCAGCAATTGTTGCTTTCAACATGTATGAGTACATTGAAATCATTACAATATTGCAGGATTTCTCTGTACCTTTTCATTGGGGTGCCAAGGTTTTGAAAGTGTTACATTTCTCATCCTTCTGTATTTTTGTCCTTGTAACTGCTGTGAGCCACCCAAAGAATTCTGGGTATTAACATTCTACAAAAAAGAATATATATAATACTCCTGCCAGCACTACCACTTCTCTTTTGTCAAGCGGCTCCTATAATTCCAACTTTCTTTCCCCTTTCTCTATCCTTTTTCATGGCAGCCAAAGCAGGTCACAAGGTCATGCTCCTCCATATTTTACCCTCAGAACCATAACCGTGCAATGTTTGTGACTAGAGAATGATCTCTTTTTGAGGTTGATGTCAGAGTGGGAATGAGAACCTGTGTCTTCCCAAACAAGCCAAACATGTTTGTAGCTCATTCATTGTTGAGCCACCTTCTTTCCACTCTTCCATAAAAGAGAGCGCTCTCTGTTGAGCTTCAGTCTGGGTATATACCGGGAAGAAACAGCTGTGGGAGGTAATCGTTGGGACTCCCTTCTGTGTGGCGCTTAGGCAGCGGTGTAGCTCTCATCTTAAGAAGAGTGAGGTCCGTTCCCTGACGGGTGCATGTATCTGGCATATGAAGGATAGAGTGGGGCCATGCAGGGATAGGTCAGTGGCCAGGTGAATGACTGGCTTGGGGTTTGGTGCCAGAAGGAAAACTTTGGATTCTTCAACCATGGCATCTGATTTCTTGCCACTGGATTCCCAGCAAGGGACTGGTTTAATGACTCTATGATGGAGAAAAGGTCCTTTGAAGATGCTCTAACGAACTTTGTACAGTAGACTTTAAAAAGAGCTGCAGGGGGCGGGGAGGTTGGGCCCACCAGAAACTTGTCTGCACAGGACAAGTGTGGATAGAGGATCAGAGTTCTGGGACCAGCATTTAAGAGGTACTGCAGGGACTGACAGGACTCCTACAAAGAGAGGGCTGGTATCATGGAAGATGAAAGGAAGGAGGTTGCTGGGGACTCCAAAGATAGAAAGCTTTGGAAAGGAATTGAGGTGCATGTACACCAATGCTAGCAGCATGGGTACTAAGCAGGAAGAGCTTGAAACCTTCTAGGGAATAGGAAGGTATGATCTGGTGGGGATCACAGAAACTTAGTGGGATGAAAGGCAAGACTGGAATGTTTACATAGAGGCGTACCACCTATTTAGAAAGGACAGGATGGGAAAGAAGGGTGGATGAAGGGATAGGATTCAGTGAGATAGAATGCAGCACAGATGGGAATTCTGTAGAGGAAGTCTGAGTGAAACTAAGGGGTTTTGACTGGGAAAGGGATCTGACAGTGGAGGGGGGTTTTTTCACCCTTCAATGTAAACTTCAGAACCTTGATGGTGTCCTTACAGTTCAGATTGAAAGGATATCTCGGTGGAGGGACACAGTTATTATTAGTGATTTCAATCTTCCGGTTATTGGTTGGAAGACTCACTCAGTGGTGACAGCCAGGTCACATTGCTTCCTACAAGAGGGAGGGTTTTTCACACAGAGGTTCTGAGATGCAACGAAGGCCAGACTGGAGAAATTTCCCTGGGATGTGTTACAGGAAGGCAAGCGAGTTGAGGATGGGTGGGTGGCACTCAAAAGCGAGGTTTTTGAGGCCTTGAGGATACCTTTAGTTAGTAAGGCAGAGAGGCGAAGGAGTGCGCCACCATGGATGCAAAAGGAGTTGGTTAGAAGGATTAGACGCAGGAGTAACCTCTGTAGGAAATGGGTACTTGGGCAAATAGACAAAAGGGTATGCCGGGAGGAGGAGGCCAGTTGCAGAAGGATTCTTTGCAAGGCTTAGGCTGATTACGAGCTGAGACTTGCCAAGAATATCAAGAGCAACAGAAAGGACTTCTATCAAAATGTAAATAGCAAGAGGAAGGGGAGACATGTAGAGGGGCTGCAAAATACGGAGGAAGGAGATCCAATGACTGATACGAGGGAACAGGCACAGATGCTAAATGACTATTTTGCCTCTGTGTTCTCCCCAAAGCACGACGGGGGATATCCGCATGGAAGTTTAGATGAGGCCAGGTACTTAGGGACACAGATTAGAGTGACCCCCCTAGAAGTTGAAGAGCTCCTCAGGGCATTGCATATTACTAAGGCACCAGGCCCTACAGGTTATACATGAGACAACTTTGAGAGTTAGCATGGTTTCCCTCACGCCTGCTGGTCTACATTTTTGAGGCTTTGTGGTGAATGGGTGAAGTTCCAGAGGACTGGAGGGTGGTGTCAGTGGTTCCAATTTTCAAAAAGTGTAATATAAGGGACATTTGGTATTACACACTAGTTAGCCTTACATCCATTGTAGGAAAAACAATGGAAAGGCTCATAAAAGCGAGCGATCTAGTGATGCTAGAAAAAGAAGGGCAGCTGGCGGCCACAAAACACGGCTTCAACAAAAACAAATTCTGCCATACAAACCTTGAGGAATTCATCGACAAGGTTTTGAGGTGGCTAGATGGAGGGAGTGCAGTCGATCTGGTTTGCGTGGATTTCAACAAGGCCTTTGACAAAGTGCCCCATAATTTCCCGGTTGAGAAACTGAAGAGTTTTGAGATAGACCAATGGATTAGGGCATGATTGACAATGCAAAAGCAGAATTTAACCATTAGTGGGGAATCATCAGAATGGCGGCCAGTGATGAGTGGCGTCCCCAAAAGCTTTGTCCTTGGGCCGATCCTGTTTAATCTTTTCATCAACGACATGGAAGAAGGGCTGACCAGTCTATTGATAACATTTGCAGACTATACTAAAGCTGGGGCAGTGGACACAACTTAAGAGTAGGTAATCCGTGTCCAAAAGGATCCAAGCAGACAATGGAAGTGGGCAGGAGAAAACAGGGTGGCGTTCAATGTGAATAAGTGTCTGGTCTTGTTCTTGGGGCATTGGAATGGTTTTCTTAAGTACTGGTTAGGTGACAAGGGGTTGAAGAGTATCACCTGTAAAAGGGACCTAGGGGTGCTCTTTGACTGCAGGCTAAACATGGATCAGCAGTCTGAAGTGGTGGCCAAGAGGGCGAATGCTGCCCCTGCTTGCATAGACAGGAGTGTGGCTTCTAAATTCAGAGAGCTATTACTAACCCTCTGTTCGACTTTGGAGCTCCCGCAGCTGGAGTATTGTACTCAATTTTGGGCCCCTCATTACAGGATATAGCCAGGTTAGAGATCTGTTGGTGACATACAGGTAAGTGTGGGGGTGCCGCACGGAGGTGGGTAGAGACCTGTTCTCTCCTGCAGAGGAGGGCATGATGTGCTCCAACAGAGCAAAGCTCAGGGATCCAAGGTTCTATTTAGATGCCAGGAAGAACTTCCTGAAAGTTAGGTCCCAAAGGGTATGGAATGGGCTTCCACAGATGGTTGAAGACCCATCGGTGAGGGTTTTCAAAGATAGGCTAGACATGCACATGGTGGGCATGTCATGAGTGAAGCCAGCTAGAGACAGGGATCAGACTAGCTGACACAGGAGGGCCCTTTTGACTCACTCTGTTTCTATGTTTCTTTTTTTCAACAGGCTCCTGTAATTCCCACATAAATTTCCTTCTCTCTATACACTTGCATGGCAGCCAAAGCAGCTCACAGGGTCAGGCTCTTCTATATTTTATCCATAGTACAATAACCTTGTAATGTCTGTGACTGGAGAATGGTCTCCTTATGAGATTCATGACCATGTGGGGCGGAGAACCTGTATCTTCCCAAACAAACCAAACACGGTTGGAGCACATTCATTGTGAGCCACCTTCTCTCCTCTCTTCAGGAATGGAGAGCTCTCCCCATTTAGATTCAGCCTGGATATGTCCTTAGATCTGCTGCTTTGCCAAGTAATCTTGGGAAAGCACACCTCAGAAGGAGGTGCTTGTACTCCAGAATACCTCAAATGGATTGAGACCTTTTTCTTGGGTTTCATGCACACACCCAGAGAGAACAAGGCCTGGTTTTGCATTTGAGCAGACAGACACAGAGTTTACAAAGGAAAGGAAACTACATTTCTCTTAAATATAGAGGGCAAGCCTAAGCTTTTCTCCTAATGGTGTCCAGACAGCAAATTTTCCTACTACATCCCATTCTTCCTCTAGAATTCCAACAAGAGAAGGTGAGAAAGAGT
The DNA here is from genome assembly GCF_004798865.1 of Varanus komodoensis. Lineage (NCBI taxonomy): Eukaryota > Metazoa > Chordata > Lepidosauria > Squamata > Varanidae > Varanus > Varanus komodoensis. The sequence goes on along the minus strand of NW_025335395.1, from coordinate 222,331 downwards.
GGAGAAACCCAGTCCCTCAGCCTGCCCTTCAGCGCCTGAGATTCATGGACAAGAAACAATTCAGGGCCATCCCACAGAGGACCACTCCCCCCCCGCCCCCCACCCCCGATTTTAGGGCAGCTTGACATTGCGTTTGACATTTCAATTACCATGCCTTTATTCATGGATATGATCATATGACATTGTGCATTAATCTGTGTGGTGCAAACAGACTGCCTGGAGGGAATGGATGGTCCTGTGCAGTGGTCCTGGCTCATGATATAGGACAGTCCCAAGTTTAGTGTGGTGTGGGGGCCATTTGATATTTGTTCCATATTGCATTTCTTGAGTGATTTTTCTTTGGATTCTTTGGCCAAATATGCAATTGTGAGTGGGGAATCTTCTTCAGCCGTGTTAGCCAGACAGAGGTTTTTGGGAGATGCTACTCATCAAGAAAGGCATATTGAGAAAGAGGTCTGATCCTGACATAGGAGAAGGACATTCCCACCACCTAGCAAAGCTTGGCCAAATTGGCTTGAGTGGGTCTCTCCCTACAAGAGGAGTTGAGGCTTCTACCTATTCAGTTCTTTTTGGAAACAATAACAGGAAGTCAGAAGGGGGCTCCCAGGACATTTAGTTTGATTCCCAGCTTCAGTCAGCTTCAGTCGTGACATGCCCAAAATGAAACAAGAAAGCAAAGTGCTTGTGAATACAGTGGCAAGATTACTGCTTCAGTTCATGCTTGCCTGGTAAAACAGGAGGCAAACTGTCCCACGAATACAACTGCATGAAAGAAGCATGAAAGAAGCATGAAAGCTGCAGCCATGGCAGAATGCAGCTTGTCCAGGGCCTCTCCAATTCTTCTGCAGTCCCTTTTTGCAGGGACATTCCATGTCCCAGCTAAAAGACCTGCACTGGCAGTCCATCTGTATGGATGTGAGGCTGAAAGTTCTAGTCTTTTTCTATAAACTTTGGATCAGGAGACTTCAGGATGGATGAAGGATGCCTTCTCCTTGATCACCCTTCAAGCCACTGAGCTCCCATGAAGAGACATGCTTGGTTATCTCACCCACTTCCAAAACCTCCTTGGAAAGCACCAGGACATCTTTTAATCTGATTAGTACCACCCCACAATTGATAACATTATGTAGTTCCAGGCAAACATGAATTAATTGATACATTTTAGCTCAATATTCATGAACATCTTGTTTTGCTTCAGTATTCCTGAACATCTTTGCTGTCATTCTGTCTTGTGAATATTTGCACATGGCTCTGACGTTGATCAATCACTGCTCTGACCAAGTGTTTTTGATCTGAAGCAGCTTCTGATGTCTCAGGCAAAAACCATGAATTGGGAACTCTTACACAATTGAGTAATCATGATCCTGCTTACTCGATCAAGGATTCAGGGAAGATATATGTCAGGCCAGTCAGTAAAAGCTTTCTTCTGAGGGAGATGCAGCCAGCTTCAGTTCTGTCTAGATGTCCTCACTGGCCACCCTCTGTCTGCTGACTTCAAAGTGAAGGAAAGTCTTATCAATGTGCACAAGGAGCTCCTCTGCATGATATCGCAGATTCTGCTCATCTGCAAAATGCTTAGGGAGAACAGTCAGGAGATACGGGAAGGTGTCTCCAGTGAAAAACACCAATGTTGGCCATGTACACTGAGAATGAAATATTCCTTGGAAGAACAGAGCAAGGATTGCTAAAACATCGAACATCTGTACATATAGTCTTGTTGTCTTCTCTTCCACCCTAGTTCATTCTTTCTTAAGGAAAATCCAGCATTCTATCACTTCCATGGATAGAGTGTTTTCAGATGAACATGGCTGGCTGCCTGACCATTTTGATATGGTGAATTGGGTGAATCGGCTGCTGAAGGATTATCTCTCTTAACTTTCCTTTTCAGCATTAGAGGCTGCAGTCAGAACTTTCTAATCTGGGTGATTCCCCCTCTTTTGTATTTGTCAGGTCTTTTGATGGAGAGCATTTCTTGCTACTCCTCCCCACTCTGTTTTCTGGGGGCTTTTCTAAGGATTTGTAGGTCGCATCTGTCATTTTGGGGGAGGGCTTGACTTGACTCTATAATTCATCTGGCAATATTGTGCAGTTCCGTTTTGTACCCTGCCCTGACCATCTTTCCTCTTAATAAGATTGGATTTACATTTGGAAGTAAATGAATGCATGAAACTGGATTCCCTGCCTTCACGGGAATGATCCTTCAAGTATTCATAGGCTTCGTCTTGTGCTTGGCCTGGCCTTCCAAAGCAAGTAAAGCTGGGCTGACAGGAAATCTCCAAAGGCTCACAGTTCACTTTTGAACAACAAGGAACCTCCTTTGGAATCCACCGCAGATGCTGAAATGGGGATGAAGGGGTCCCAAACCATTGTTGTCCAACCTTCTTTGACATCAGTTGCAGCTACCCACAGGCCAAAGAACCTCCCTGAGGGTGGAGCCAAGATTGATTTGGGGCATTTTCTGGTTGAAAGCAGCTCATCCCATGGGCAAAAACTGTTCCACAAACTAGAGAGTTTTTTCTGATGGATATTAGGAGTGAACATCCTTTGCAGAAAACATCCTCTACCACCCTGAGAGCTGTCAAGCTCTAACAATAAATCTATGTGAAAAGATGTACTGTCTTTTCAGTACAGCTGCTTCTACAGCTTGGGTGATGGGAGCATATCATCTGCTTTTGTGCGATAGAACTGAGTGAGGTAGTTGCTGATGCAACAACTCAGTACTATGAAATGGCTCAGTTACCAAAGAAAGCTATTCACAGACTGGATGACATCTCCTGTCCGTCTGTCAAGAAGTGGGGAAGGAAGTAGTTTGGCAGCTGTGCATCATTGGTTGTTTCTAGGGATGTGTGGGAAATCCAGTAGATGCTATTGGGTTCGATATTCAGTGGCATGGCTCCATGTACTGTGGTCCACTTTGTATTTTTAAGATTCCAAATGACTGCCCAGGGTGTGTGGGCTTCCCCCAAGGAATGGAGCCCCACACCAGTACTGCAGAAGAAGCTTTCCCATTCTGTGCACCTCCAGGTTGCACAAGATTTCTCCAATGAGTTTTGCCAAACTTCCTCAAAGCTTTGCTCATTTTCCAAGACTGGGCCAAGCAGGAACGGAAGGACATTCAGACTAGAAGGGAGGATTCCATTAGGCCTCAACCCAACCCTAATCATTCCCACAGCAACCTGTACCAGATGGCTTAGGGTGCCTGGAGAGAAGGAGGGAAAGGACCACATTTACCAGCTTCAGAAACCAGCATGGCTATCAATAGAATTGATGAGGAAATCAGCAGAGGGCCACAAATTTCCCACAGCTGGGATATCTATAGATGTTCCCGATCTGGATTCCATTGAAAGAGGGACTCTGAAAGAGGTCTGACCAAGCTCTCATTTACCACACCCACTCATCCAAAGAATGTGGCACCATTAAAGAGGAGCAACAACATGTTTTTCTCTCTCCGTGCACCTGTACCTTGAGACGCACATTGAGTCCAGCATGAGAGAGGCCATCTCACTCCCACTGGATAATCAACAACACAGTGAATAATTTTGATTCCAGCCAATGCTCTAGAGACCTTCTTGAGATTTCTCTTGAGACACATAAACCAAATGGAAAAAACAAGGGCAATGCCAGGAATTGCCATCCTTTGTGCTTGCGGAGCTGGTTGTGTGCAGCATCTACAGTGTTCTTGAGGTCCAGGCAGAGAGATGCAGAGACTGTGCCCAGGTGAAGTTGAGAAAAAAAACCCTTTGGCTCATGTGGGAGTACATCTGTTGGATTGCAGGGTAGGAGTTTTCTGGTCGAGCTGGGTGTGCAGTGAGAAGAGCGGCATGTGAAGCATGTGGGAATTAGGCCTAAGTATCCCAGTGTCGCTGCACCTTCTGCTTCTGCTGCTGCCTCATGCAGTTTCAGAGATGCAGAAGATGAATTGTCCTGAGAATATGTGGGTAAAAGGGGCATCCAACTATTATCAGCCAGGAGACTACCTGATCAGCGGCATCATTTCGTCACAATATTTTTGGCGTCCACAAACCTATGATTTTAATGAGTCACCAGGCAGGCAGAGGGAGAGGTTAGTCATGATGCTTAAATTCTTCCCTTTCTGCACTCAAATGTACTTCTTTACTGTAGAGAATACATAGATTTGGTACTCTGGTCTTTCCCTCAGAATTTCTGTTATGTATCCTGCCCCTCTTGTACTTTCTGAAGGAAAATTGGGAGTGTCCTGAAGACCAGGCCCACATATGGCTGGCCACCGCTCGCATGATTTGAGCCTTAGGGAGAAACATCTGCTTCCTTTCAACCATATGACAGGACCAAGGCTAGAGCCCACGGGACTTTCCCTTGAGGTTGCCTGAATCACTGCTCCCCTTGCATGGCTCCACTGACATCCCTCCATCACAGGGAGCAAAAATTTAGATGACTTTTGATTTACGCTCTTCTTAATAAGGTAGCATGACATCTACCTCAGACTCTGGGGAACTGTGAGGGGTTATGAATGTAAAGAATGATTGGCTTGAGGATTTGGGGTGTTTCCTTCAATTATTTCCACTTGGCATGTACTGGAGGAGAGGAATAAATGCTCCCCAATACCTTCCATATCCTGCTGGAAAATATCAGTTAGATGACTGTTCTATCTCTGTCACTCCCATGGAAATGATGAGAAAATCAAGTATTTCTGCTGAGGAAGAAAATCAATATCAAAGGCTCTCCATTTCTACGGTGTGAGGAAGGTATTTCCTCTACAACCTTGTGCAACAGTAGTTTGTCTGCAGGGATTCAAGGTACAAAGGAGTTTTTTGTGACTCCTTCAGGACTGTGGAATATTACCATTTTGGGCTTCTCATCTAACCTTCAGCATCCCAAGAAGACATGACTAGGAGAAGAACCATGATCCACAAAACAAATGTTCCATTCCAGCTAACTTTTGATATGCACAGTAGCAAAGGGGGTGTCAGTGGGAATCCCAAAACCAGGAAGGAGAGCAAACAAATCTCTCCATTTTGTTTTGGGCTAGAGATGTCCAAACTATCCTGCCTCTAATGGGCATGTTTGAGCCATCCATCATGGAGAGGAGATCCATCCCACTCTTTGGGCTTGGCTCTCCGGCCTTTGGCTCTCTTTGTTCCTGGTGTTTCCAGCATTTGTGAGTAGCTCTCCGGGCACTGAGCCACCCACCTTGCTCAAGCAGCACCTCTCTCACATTCGGATTGCTGCTCCCCTTTGAGTGGCTGCAACAGATCCTGAAGAAGGAAGGAGGTGGTGGACAAATTACTGGAAATGGTGCCCCATGACTGCTGGCAGCATCTGCCTCACAGGACAGGAACATTTAATGGTCATAACAGATGAGGAAGGATGCATAGGTTGTGGTCTGCAAACACTCAAAGACTTCTTCTCAGGTCAGCATATTTTGGAGGACCAGACTAAGCACAAGTGAAAGCCTAGAAATGCTCAGAGGTAGGATTCTTATACGTTGCATCCGAAAATCAGCCCTTCATCAGAGGAATCATAGAGCCATCAGAACTGACCAATTTCTCCAGGAATGTCTCCTGCTAAAGTTATCAGTTTGTGGCACTGAACACATTTGGAATCCTCCCCACTTGGAATCTATGGCCTTCCTCTTGTGCTTGACCTGGGAAAGAGTAACTAGCACAGTAAGCTGAGTCAAAAGGAAATCCATCCAGTACACATTCTAACTCACTAGTGTTGGTGACTCTGGTGGGCATGGAAGAATGGAACTCATTATGCATAATGTGGTGCTAAATTCCTGTGGGACATCCTGCAGATGCTGGGTGTGCTCACAGGGAACCCAGACTCTGGGCTGACGTGAAGACATATTGAATCTGAGAAACCAAAATCAGCAATTCCAACTCACACCTGCAGCAAGTGAATGCCATTATTTCAGTGTGTTCCCTGTGAATGAATCCGTTTTTTAAGCATCCCAAATCTCCTCTGAATCATGTTCATGCAATGAGTCCAGATTCTGTTATTCTTTTATTGCAGCTCCATATATATGGCTTACTGGCACATGTTGTCCTTCTTACTTTCCATCCGTGAGATCAAGCAGAATCCCAGGTTCTTATCCAACATCAGCTTGGGCTACGACATCTATGAGAGCCATTTTGATGCCAGAATGACTTCCTATGCCATGCTTGGCCTGCCTGCTGGTGGGGAAAGCCACCTTCCAAACTTTGCCTGCGGGAAGAAGAAGAACCTGCTGGCCATTCTTGAACGAACGGCATCTGATATCTCCACTGTCATTTCAGCCATGTCAGGCATCTACAAGATTCCTCAGGTAGGCCCTCCAGCAGGGAAGAGAGCCCAGCTCCACCCACATCCAGGAAACCGATATGGCTGCACTTGTATTGATCTTGCAAGGAGCAATCTTTCAGTGGGAACATGGTCAAACTTGGCCAAATATCTCACAATGATTGTACTTCTGTGGAGCCAAGCAACTGCCCAATCAACCTAGTGCTTCCATCAGCCTGGTGCTTTGAAAAAGAAAAAAAATACCCACTACTCACTGCAAAGTGGAAAGGAAAAAGTCCACATACGGATGTTCACCGAGTCTTGACTTTCCCTGTCTTGTCATGCCACTCACAAGCCTGGGTTGTGGTGAGGTGGATTCTGCAGAGAAGGTGACCTCTTTCCCAAAGCAAACATTGAGCTGCTACTGTAGAAATGATCATTGAGACGTTTTGTACCTCTCTTCATCCTTAGCCTCCACGTCCACATTCCTTGTGATGGCTTTTCATTAAGAATTTCATGTTCATATGATTCTAATATTCATCATAAAGACGATTGAGTGTAAACTGTCATTCTCTTCCTCTCTTCTTTAGATCACTTATGGCTTGGTTAGCCCACTTATGGAGGACCAAGCACACTTCCCATTCCTCCACCAAATGGCCCCAAAGGAAGAAACCCAATACATGGGCATTGTCCAACTGACTGCAAGTTTTGGTTGGACGTGGATCGGTCTCCTCTCCTCCGACACTAATAATGGGGATATGTTTGTGAGGACGGTGATTCCGTTGATGATCAGCCATGGAGTATGCATTGCCTTCACAAAAAGGTTCACAGAAGAAAACCTATGGGGAATGAATTTGAACAAGCTCTCTGTTGGGTGGGGTCGAGTGAATGTAGCTGTTTTCTATGCAGACTCTTCCTATGGCCGTATACAAGTTTTCATGATGCAAGAGTTAATTGCAAGGGCACAAATTCTGGGAAAAGTCTGGATTGTAACCACTATGCAAGACACTAAGCTATACTTAGACTCTCCTCTTGGTTACTTTCAGTTTGTCCACGGATCTTTGTCCTTCATCATGAAGAGCCCACTGAAATCAAGACTCAGCCTTTACGTTCCATTTTCTAATGCGACTGCATGGTTTTGGGAAAATGCTTTTCACTGTTTGTATTCAAAGCATGCTCTTTCCATGAGAAGTTGGTCCCGGTACATAGAGAAGGAGGAACTGGAGAATCTCCCTGAGGAGGAGCTGGAAAGAGTCTTTTCTCAAGACAGCTACCACACTTACATCAGTATCCAAATGTTAGGCCTTGCCTTGAAAGCTTCATTTTTGTCTCGATACAAGCAGATAATCAAGGATGGAAGAAAAGAAAAACTGCAAGTGCAAAGGCTACAGCCCTGGCAGGTATTTCCCTTTCTTCTTCTGGGTTCACAGCAAATGGTAAAAGGTTCTGGATTTATTGGAGCAAACACGTGCTACAGAATATCCTCTTGCCTTGTGCATGGCAGTGCTGAATGGGAAATTGACCCGGCTCTCCTGCCTTCACTCCTCCCTCTAACTGCTCCATGGCCATCTGCTTGAAACATTCCTGGGAGGATTTGCACTTTCCTCTAAACCCTCTGGAAATGTGCCCTGTTTCCTGAAATTACTTTCTTCACTCTTTTGGTATGAATGTTCATATAGAAAGCTTGAAATGCTGTTATGACGTTTGCACATCCGCCAGCTCCATCCATTCCATGGATTTCCACTTCATCATTTAGGCAAAGTGATGTCTCTGATCTGTGTCCAATGATGCCCATGTTATAGAGGATGCTGGTCTAGCTCTGGTCCCCATACGGATTACCCTCAAAAAGAAAGCGGGTGGACTTGGCCCACTTCTTTCTTCCTGCCATATCATTCCACTTGGATGCACTCATCCATGGTATCATTCCGTGCAGGATTTGGTTTTGGGATGTTGTGGGTTGAGCCCCAAACTTCACAACTGCTTTTAGGAAGTATGTAAAGGGATCAGGGTGTGACTCCTTGGCCCCTAAGCTGTTCAATCCCACAAAGCAAGTCCTTGTTTGCAGCCATTCTTATGAATGAGTAGAGGACATTGTGCATATGTCAGAACGGGCAGTGGAAGATAAGGTGCTTGGCATGCAGATGAGAAGTGGTGTTATGTTCTTGTAATCTCTGTGTTTGTCATGGCCATGACAGTGCTTGACCAGTGCCTGGACTCCGTAATGCACTGGATGAGGGCCCACAGTGTTCAATTGGATACTCAGAAAATAGATTTTGTCGTGTTTAGTTATGAAGTTGTGTCCAACCCATGACCTCTCCATGGACATGATTCCTCCAGCCTTTCCTGTCCTCCACCCTCTCCTGGAGTCCACTGTAGCCTATACTGACTTCTTCAGTGACTGCATCTAGCCACCTCATTCTCTTCAATCTCCTTCTTCTGTTGCCCACAATTGTTCCCAGCATTAGGCTCTTCTCCAGTGAGTCCTTGCTTCTCATTAGGTGGCTGAAGTATTTGGTTTCATGTTCAGAATGTGGCCTTCTAAAGAGCAGTCAGGGTTGATCTTCTCTAAGACTGACGTGTTTGTTCTCCTTGCATTCCAAGGGACTCTAAGGAGTCTCCTGCAGCACCACAATTCAAAGGCTCAATTCTTTGGTGCTCAGCCTTCCTTATGGACTAGCTTTCTCAGCCATACATTGCAACTGGGAAAACCATAGCCTTGACTATACGTACTTTTGTCAGCAGGGTGATGTCTCTGCTTTTTAGTATGCTGTCTAGATTTGCCATAGCTTTCCTCCCATGGAGCAAGCTGGATGCCCTGATCTTGGTTTTCTTAATGTTGAGTTTCAAGCCAACTTTTCTGCTCTCCTCCTTCACCCACATCAAGAGGCTCTTTAGTTCCTTTTCACTTTCTGCCATTAGAGTGGTACCAGTGCCATAGCTGAGATTGTTGATATTTCTCCTGGCAATGTAAATTCCAACTGGTGATTTATCCAGCCCTGCATTTCTTATGATATGCTCCGCATATAATTAGACAGGGAGACATTTTGCAGCCTTGCCAAACTCCTTTCTCAGTTTTGAACCAATCATTGGTTCCATGTCCAGTTCTCACTGTTCCTTCTTGACCCGCATGCAGGTTTCTCAAGAGACATATAAGATGGTCTGGTACTCCCATCTCTTTAAGAACTTGCCACAATTGGTTGTGATCCACACAAATCCTTTAGCATAATCAATGAAGCAGAAGTAGATATTTTTCTGGAGCTTCCTAGCTTTCTCCATGATCCAGCATATATGGAAATTTGATCTCTAGTTCCTCTACTTCTTTGAAACCCTGCCTGTACTTCTGATAGTTCTCAGTGCACATACTGCTGGAGCCTGGCTTGCAGGATTTTGAGCATAACTTTGCTAGCATGTCAAACAAGTGCAATTGAACATTCTTGGCATTGCCCTTCTTTGCAATTGGAATGTAAACTGCCCTTTTCCAATCTTGTGGATATTGACCGTCCCACTTTCACTGCATCGTCTTTTAGGATTTTGAATAGTTCAGCAGAAATACTGTTGCCTCCATTAGCTTTGTTGTTGCTCAGACTTCCCAAGACCCGTTTCAGTTCACATTCCAGGATGTCTGACTTAAGGTCAGTGACCACCTCATTGTGGTTATTAGGGAAGTTAAGCTCCTTCTTCTATAGTTCTTCTGTGTAATCCTTCCACCTCTTCTTAATCTCTTCTTCCTCTATTAGGTCCTTGCTTTTTTGGTCCTTTATCATGCCCATCTTTGCATGAAATTTTCCCTTCATATCTCCAATTTTCTTGATGAGATCTCTGGTCCTCCCTATTCTATGGTTTTCTTCTATTTCTTTGCACTGTTCATTTAATAAGATATTCTTATCTCTTCTGGCTATTATCTGCAATTCTGCATTGAACTGGGTGCATCTTTCTCTTTCTCCCATGCATTTCACTTCCATTCTTTCTTCAGCTATTTATAAGACTTCCTCAGACAGCCATTTTGCTTTCTTGCATTTCTTTTTCTTTAGGATGGGTTTAGTTACTTCTCTTTTACAATGTTGCAAACATCCATCCATAGTTCTTCAGGCACTCTGTCTATCAGATCTAATTCCTTAAATTTATTTGTCACCTCAGCATTCATCAGGAATATGATTTGGGTCATACTTGAATGGCATATTCCTTTCCATGCTTTCTTCAATTTAAGCCTAAGTTTTGCTACAAAAAGCACATGATCTGAGCAACAGTCAGCTCCTGGTCTTGTTTTTAATGATTGTATAGTGCTTTCTTGTTTTTGGCTGCAGAGCACATGGTCAATCTGGTTTCTGTGTTGACCATCTGGTGATGTTCATGTGAAGAGTCTGCTCTTGGGTTGTTGGAAAAGAGTGTTTGCTATGCTCATCGTATTCTCTTGAAAAAATTCTACCAGCCTGTGCCCTGCTTCATTTTGTACTCCAAGCCAAACTTGCTTGTTATTCCGGTTATGTTTTGGGTTCCTACTTTAGCATTCCAATCCCCCATGATGATAAGGACATAATTTTCTGGTGTTAATTCTAGAAGGTGCTGCAGTCCTTCATAGAACCGGTCAACTTCAGCCTCTTCAGCACCAGTGGTTGGGCATAGACTTGGACTACTGTGATGTTGAATGGTTTGCCTTGGATTCAAACTGAGACCATTCTGTCATTTTGGAGATTGTATACCAGTACTCCTTTTCCTGCTCTTTTGACTATGGAGACTACTCCATTTCTTCTGAGGGATTCTTGCCCGCAGTAGTATATCTAATGGTCATCTGAATTAAAATCACTCTTTCCTGTCCATTTCAGTTTGCAAATTCCTAAGATATCGATGTTCAGTCTTGTCATCTCTTGTTTGATCACATCCAGCTTGCCTTGATTCATAGATCTTACATTCCAGGTTTTTAAGGAGTATAGATCTTTACAGCATCGGACTCTCCTTTTACCTCCAGATACATCTGCAACTGAGTGTCCTTTTGGCTTTGACCCAGTAGCTTCATTCTTTTTGGCGCTACTAGTGCTAGTCCTCTGTTCTTCCCCAGTAGCACATTGGACACCTTCTGACCTGAGGGGATCATCTTCCAGCATCATATCTTTTTGCCTTTTGGTATTGTCCATGGGGTTTTCATGGCAAGGATACTGGAGTGGGTTGCCATTTCCTTCACTGGTGGACCAGCTTTTGTCAGAGCTCTCTGCTATGACCTGTTAGTCCTGGGTGCCCCTGCACAGCTGTGCTCATAGCTTCATTCAGCTAAAAAAGCCCCTCTGCCACAACAAGACAGTGATCTGTGAAGGGGCAGAAAATAGATGCTGTGTTTAAAAAAATTATATTGGAAGAGAGCTTTGTCATTATTCATGACCACAGTCATTACACAACAGTGAGTCCTGAAGCAATTCAGGTCACGTCATTCCCTGAAAGCAAGAATGCAGTAATTTAGGCTATTAGCTTTCTGACACATGGTGAGAAGGCAAGACTCACTGGGGAAGACCACATTTAGTGTGCCTAAAGCAGCAGACTCTGGCTCATTCTACACACAGAACTCCGAGCTTCACCGCAGAACTTATTCTCCCTGGCAACCCAAATGCCATTGCACATCTTTTTCTTGCCTTCTGTCTCTGAGTATTTGTGGAAGGAACAGTTTTGCTCCCCTGGTGCAGGCCAGCATGGATCAACTAAATGCTAGATTCTTGCACTGTGCTCTGTGGAGAGTTACCTGAAAGCATAAACGCTGTAGATACTGCATAATTCTGCTTTTCAGGGGCCACCCCACTTCTTCCTGGAAAAGCCATGCTAAGAGTTCTGCAGTGGCTGGCCACCTGCATCTATGTGAGTCTTTCTTTCTTTGGCATTTTTTTTCTGTGTTGTCATCTTTTGATCAAGAGACTTGAGGAGTTGCTGTCTCCTTGATCATCCTCTCCAGTCACTGAGCTCTTTTGAAAAGAAATTCACATGCTTTGAGAACCACACTTGGTACCACTTTTGAATATGATGTTTACCTTGATTAATCATAGCTCTGACCAACAGCTTTTGATGTGAAGCAGCTTCTCAATCCTTGGGAAATATATGGGAATTGCAAATTATTACACAGTTGAAGAATCATGATCCTGCCTGCTGCATGAAAAATTCAGGAAATACAATTGCCAGGGTCTTTGAGGCAACTTCAGCTTGTGAAGGTCCCAGAGAAGCTCCCTGTATCTTCATGCCATGGTGACTCTGGCTTCCCATAGTTTCCCCTTGTTGCCTGAGGAAGTTGAATTTGGACTCTTCCTGCTAGGAAGTCTGCTGATTGCCACTTCATTGGCTTCCAACTGTAGAAAAGGCCCATCTTCACAGGAGTTCTGTGAAGACAGGGCCTATTCCACTTCCAGACCAATGCTTCATTATGTCTAGATAGCACTGCCTATTGGACAGTTGCTGTTTTTTTTCTTTGTCTATGTTCTGTTTCCGTTTGTCTATGTTGCATGCCATCAAGTCATCTCTGGATCATGTCACCCTGTGAACAATAGTCTTCCACAATGTGCTGTCAACAACAGCTCCATCCAGCTCTTCCAAATTCAAGGCTCTGCCTTCCTTTCAGATTCTATCCATCTTACATTTTGACTTGTCTTTCATTTTCTGCTTCAACTACCCCTAACACGATTGCCTACTTCAGGAAGTATTGCCTCCTTATGAGGTGTCTGCAGAGGAAAACGCAGGAGGGGAGAGAAGGAGACAGAGGTTCCAAGAATGTCACCAGAATACTGGTGACAATTTATGTGGCCTTCAGTGGGGAACCCCACTCTCGAGAGATCACGTCTCGTGAGCCAGTGATGGTTCTGGTAGCAGGACTTTCCTGAGGGTCCTTTTCCCAAGGAAGTTCCTCAAGATTGCTTAAATGTTGACTCTCATCAGCCACAAACAGCCTGGTAAGGAACATGAACTGGGGACACATCAGTAGGGACCAGCAAGGCATGCTGGTTTACTGTGCTAAAAGAACTTATCTACATGATATTGCTGATTTTGCACAGATGCAAATTGGTAAGGGAGACGAGAAAGGAGGTGAAGAATGTTTCTGAACTGTGAAATCTGAGTGCAGAAAAAATGTGCATTTGCTTCTTTAAATGGAAGGACAGAACTCAGAGCAAAGATGGCTAAAACACTGAACATTCTTTCAACCCAGAGAGCTGTAGGGCTGTGGAGCACCATATAATTCCAATAATTAGATAAATGAATGAGTGAATGAATTAATGGATGGATGGATAACAAAAACTTGTTGTCTTCTTTGTCATTCCAGTTCCACAATTTCTTAAGAGAAATCTGGCATTCTAACACTTCAATCAATGGGCTGCATTTGGACGAACATGGACTGAAAGTAGCCGACTTTGATATTGTGAATTGGGTGAAGTTTCCAAATGATACTCCTGGAATGGTGACAGTTGGGAGTTGGATGAGGGATGAATTCCCAGGGAGAAAGTTAAGCATCAACCTAGATGCCATTGTGTGGCCAAATCATTTTAACAAGGTGGGGGAAAGAATTCCTGTCCTATTATTGGCATGTGGATCAACCAACAATATGTGTAATGGCACACTTGAGACATCCATTGAAGGGGTACATACATCAGTTCTTTACCAAGGGGGACCCCCTCAATGAAAGAGAGACAGGGAAGTGCACCCATCCCCCAAGCCTTCTTGTTCAGGGTTTGGTGCTCTAGATAATCAATGCACAGGAGATGGCATGACAAAAGGTCTTCAGTGACCATCCCAGGGTAATCCTCACTGCCAGGTAGCTCAGCTTGCAGCACCCTCAAAAGGGAACTAGGAACAACTATTCCATGCAGAAAGGTGAAGATGTAGTTGTTAAAGGAGGAAAATGGAATGTCAACACAGAATGAAGTAGTGAGATTAGCAAGGATGAGGTGAAAAGACAGTGAAAGCAGAGCCCCAGAGGGAATTGCCCAGATATCCAGGGACAGAGCTATTCTTTTCAAATACTGCCAAGTTGTCTCCAACATCTGACTCCCTGCCCATTTTCTTGCGGATGCTGCAGACTCCTTCTTTCCTCCTCAGAGTTTCACCATGATTTTCATGATTCGCTAGTTCAGAGGCAAAAGAGTGGGGGAGTCTGTGTGCTCCCAATCGCATTGTGTTCCCTGTGAAAGAAGCAGAGGTGCTTCTGGATGCCCCAAAGGCAGCAGAGGCCCAAATGACTCCTGGATACTGCAGCAAGAGTCAGTATCTCTGGGTGGCATGTCCACTCTGCCAGACCTTTGAGTGGCAGCCTGGCCTATTTTCTCCATGCATTGGGAACCTCATGCCAATATCTATGCCAAGCACCCTCTGCGGGGATCCCTTGGTACAGAGGTCATGGTTTTTGTGCGAAGTGGAACCAAGATGCTGAATAGGGGCTCCTAGTCATGAAAATATTTCATCAGTGTTGAAACTTGACTAGTGTTCAAAAAGAACAGACTTTTTGTTTCCTGACTCCCAGCAGAGATTAGCAGAGCAGAGCAAAGCAATCTGCACAGCAATTCAGATCTGTTCCCAGATCCCAATCTGGTTGAGCGCTCTGGGATCAAAGCACCCAAGCTCCCAGTGAGCAAGCAAACTGGGAGAGCAAACAGGAGGTTGGTGGAGGAGTTTGGTGGGGGAGGTCAAGGAAGAGGCCCCTAACATGTGAAGACAGGAGAAACCACCGCTTGTCACTATAACCCCACAAGACAGAACCATTAAAGTTGCAGAGAAAATAGACCAAGTTGCCTGCAACAAGTGAGCATTTTTTGCTTCCATCCTAATGATAAAAGAACATGAAGAGTTCCTAGAAATAACGGAGGAACTGCCTAAGCGATGTGTAGTCCAGGAGCAAGGAGATCATCAGGACGCCGAGGCAGAAGAAAAGAAGCTGAGGGAAGGAAAAATGAGGAATCTCCCTGCAGCAATGCAAATACATCAATGGAAGATGCAGAACACGTGGCTCATCAAAACTGAAAAAGAAAAAGACCTGGGAAAATGGTTGACAACATGCTAAATATGAGACAAGAATATGATGCAGTCACCAAAAGGGCAAATTCTATTTTCTAATGTCTTAATAGAAGTATTACTTCCCAATCATGAAAATCAATAGTTCCCCTCTACTCCTCACTAGTCAAAACACATCTGGAAATATTTGTCCAGTTCGGGGCACCAAGATATAAGAAAGATAAAGAAAAATTTGAAAGGGTCCAAGGTAGGGAACCAAAAAGCATCCATGGTTTGGAAACATTGGCCTCGGAGAAGAGATTGAAGGAAGTGGGACTGGAAAAGTTTTTACAAAGACAAGGATCCTGTAAGGTGAAATAAGACAGAACAGCTTCATAATTCCTTACAACTGGTACTGCTTTAATTGGATTGTTCCTCTTCATGATGATGATGATGATGATGATGATGATGATGATGATGATAATGACTGCAGAATGTAGAAAGCTGCAGAGAGCAGGAAGGCCCTTCAAAGGTGTGGCCCATCAACTCTGAGGTAGCTAACCCTAACACTAGTTACTAATGATGAAGAAGGAAATTTCCTGCTTCCCCACGCCAATGCTACTCATAGGTGCTGTTGGGCAGCTTCTTTGCATGTTGCTTCTGTTCTTCAAGGAGAAATTTTGGGTCAATTCCTTATCGACCATGCAACTATATGCAGTTCAGTCTCACTGCATTACTGTCTTGGTTCAGGACTGTAAAATAAATTGCATCAAAAGGAAAGCTTGCAATGCTCAAACAACTGAGTGCACGAAACTGGTTTAGCATAGTACACAATGAAAAATTATTTTAAAAAAGGGGCTGGTTGTCACAGGGGCTAGATACTCCACTGGGAACATTCAGATGCAGTGTTGCACTGGCAAGAAATTGACTCCTCACACTGCTTCTTCTCCTCACTGCCAGGTGGTGCCTCATTCCCGTTGTGTAGACAGCTGTTGCCCTGGTTTTGCCAAGCAGATTCAGGAGGGGAAGGCGCTGTGCTGCTATGTCTGTGCCCCATGTGCAGAAGGGACCATCTCCACTCAGGAAGGTGGGTCTCCACAGAGGAAAGAGATTTCCCTTTGAGTCTGCAAAGGACTGAGTGTGCCCAAATTCTTTAATTGTTATAGGTGACTCATTTGGAAGTGAGCCAAGTATTACATGAGCCACATACTACACATTTGGAAATGAGCCACCCTCTGAAAAGAGAAGTTTAGTGAATAAGCAGGGCAGCCCTTCAGTTATGCCCCCAGTACATTGAAGACCATACCCAGAAGACTCACTCACAGCCAAAGACGATGTGATCCCACTGACAGGAGAAGTCATCTTTATTTGCTCAGCTATTTTAGAAGTGTTGATGTTCTGGTTCTTTGCATCTGCCTCTTAAGAATTAACTGATGATCATTTCTAGACAAAAGTGTTGAGAGTAGATTTGGAAGCCCCAACCATGTCCATTCAATTGTGCCCCTGAGATGAAGGAATTCAAGCAAGCCCCCACCCAAGATGTTCTGCCAGATTGTGAACTCTTTAGGAACGGGTGCAGACTAGCAGCTTGGCTCTCTTGTCTAGGCAGCATAGCAATGAAGTAAAATGAAATGAATTTGGTTCACACAACCTTTTGTGGAGATTGAAATGGGAAAAAATAGATCTACTCCCACAATCATGTTTGCCATAGCAGTGTTCATCATCATCCCTCCCTCCCACCTTTTCCCCCACCCCATCATCTACCTATCTATGTATCTTTCTAATCTATAAGATTTGTATGCAGCCCCTTTCACCATAAAGGCCAAACTTTCATTATCCTTTCATTGAGCTCATATTGAGTTTTTCTTTCCAACTGTCGGGACTTCCCTCATGTCCTCCATGGATGAGCTGGTGTGTCCTGTAAGTGCAGGGTCTCACGTGATGGGGTGCCACAGACAGGGCCTGGAAAGAAGTTGTGTTCCCTCCTTGGGGACTTGGTCCACTCTCCCTGTCACACAACACACGACTCCCTCCTGATGTCTCCCACATCCCTGTCTTTCTTTCCCAAAATCAGTAGCAGCTGCACTTGATGTACAATTGAAAGTGGCATTGGTGACATGGGTTTCCTTCCTTCCAGATGCAGAGAAGTGCAGCAGGTGTCCTGAGGATCAGCACACAAACAAGTACCAAGATCTCTGCATCCCCAAGAGAATTACCTTCCTCTCCTATGAGGAACCTTTGGGGATTCTCCTGACTTCCTTTGTCCTCATTTGCCTTGTAAGCTCATGCTTTCCATTGGGACTCTTCATTAAATTCCGAGACACTTCCATTGTCAAAGCCAACAACAGGAACCTCTCCTACACTCTCCTCATCTCCCTCCTGCTTTCCTTCTTGTCTTCCTTCCTTTTCATTGGCCAGCCAAGCAAAGTGACTTGCCTGCTCCGACAAATGGCCTTCAGCATTATCTTCTCAGTTGCCACCTCAAGTGTTTTGGCCAAAACCATCACTGTGGTGCTGGTCTTTCTGGCCACCAAGCCAGGGAACAGAGTAAAGAGATGGCTGGGACAGAGTTTGTCCAACTCCATTGTCATTTCCTGTTCCACTGTGCAACTGGTCATCTGCTCCATCTGGCTGGGCATGACTCCACCCTTCCCAGATGCTGACATGCACTCCCAGCCTGGACAGATCTTCTTACAGTGCAATGAGGGGTCTGTCACAATGTTCTACACTGCCCTCAGCTATATGGGCTTTCTGGCTGCCATCTGCTTCACGGTGGCATTCCTGGCCAGGAAGCTTCCTGCGGCCTTCAATGAAGCCAAGCTGATCACCTTCAGCATGCTGGTCTTCTGCAGTGTCTGGTTATCATTCGTGCCCTCCTACTTGAGCACCAAAGGCAAGTACATGGTGGCCATGCAGGTCTTCTGCATCTTGGCCTCCAGTGCTGGGCTGCTGGGCTGCATCTTTCTTCCCAAATGCTACATCATTATCCTTAGGCCTGATCTGAATACAAAGGAACAACTCATGACCAAAAATAAAGATACCATCTGAATGCAGTTTTCCAAATGGGACTTCAATTCTGCATATCTGCTAACACCATGGCCTTTTCAGTAGTGGTCCCCAGGTGATGGAACGCACCCCAGAGAGAAGCTCAACTGACTTGCTGCATTTTGGTGTTCAGTGGCATGTGATGACTTTCATCTTCTTCTAATCAACAATGTTATTCAGTGATTGTTGGTTTCAACATGTAAGAGTACTTTTAAATTATTACAACATTGCTGGATTTCAATGTGGCTTTTAATTGGGGTGCCAAGGTTTTGAAAATTTTACAATTTTCATCCTGCTTTATTTTTGTCCTTGTTACTTCTGTGAACTCCCCAAAGAATTCTGGCTATTGTCTTGCCAAAATAAAGAATATATACAATATTCCTGGCAGCACTGCCACTTTTTCTTTTTGAAGAGGCTCCTATTATTCACAGATTCATATCCCTTTCTTTATCCCTTTGAATGGCAACCAAAGCAGTTTACAAGCTTATGCTCCTCTTTATTTTGTCCTCAGAACACAACCGCGTAATGTTTGTGACTGGTGAATAATCTCCTTATGAGGCTCATGTCCACCTGAGGAGGTGAACCTGAGTCTTTTCAAACAATCCAATTGTGGTTGGAGCAGTTGTGCCACTCTCTCTCCGCTCCTTAGGAAAAGTGAGCTCTCCCTTTTGAGCTTCAGCCCAACTATATCATAAGAACTGGTGCTTGGGGTTCTTGCTGCCCAAGGTTTTTTAGAATTTTATTCTGTTGGTATGTTGTACGTTGTACGCTGCCTAGGGATGCCTTAGCAATCACAGGCAGCATATAAGTATATGTAAATTAAAAAAAAAAAAAAGGATGTGCTTTCGCTCGAAAATGCCTCAAACTGGTTGTGATATATTGCTGGAGTTTAATGGGCACAGCCAGAAAGAACAAGGCCTGGTTTTGCAGTGGAGCACTCACACACTGCAGGATTGCAGAGGAAAGGAAAGTACATTCCTCTGAATAATAGAGGACAGGCACAACCTTTTAACTTGATGGTGTCCAGACAGCAAATATTTCTGTTGCATACCATTCCTTTTCTTGAATTCGGAAGTGAGAAAGTGAAAAAGGGTGGAGAAACACAGTTCCTTAGCCCATCCTTCCTTGCCTGAGTTGTGTCAACAAGACACAACTCAGGGTCATCCCACAGAGGTCCCACCTGGATGTGAGGGCAGCTCTGTACTCAGTTTGGTATTTCACTTCCCATGTCTGCATTTATGATTGTGACCATACATCAGCACATATTAATCTGTGTGGTGAAAACTGCCTAAAGGGAAGGAATTATCCTGTGCATTTACCCTTTCTCTTGATTTGGGCAGTCTAAAGTTCATTGTGACCTGGAGGCCATTCAAATTTTGCTCCTTATTGAGTTTGCTTTTGATGATTTGCCCAAATACAGAATTGTGAATGGAAAATCCTCTTCAGCCTTGTTACCCAGCCTGAGGTTTTTGGAAGATGCTGCTTATCAGAACAGACACTACTGGAGCAAGCAGTCCTGATCCTGACTTAGGGGAAGACATTCCTGCCCCCTAAAGTAAAAGCTTGGCCACATCGACTTGCATGGGGTCTTTGTCCAAAAGCCTGGCCAAACCACAAGGTGCTTTTGCTTCCCTTGGATGGAATCCAGGGTGGTATCAGTAGCTTTGCAAGGACTTTACTCCCCCTCTGTGTCAGAAAAGGACCTTTCTTTTCTTTTCAGTCCTGAGCAATGCTTATCTCCCCAAGAGCTTGGAGATAGAAGTGGACACACAGATATCCATTCCTGGATTTACAAATCAAGAGCCATTTTATTGACTACAGTATAAGGGAAATCACTTCCATTCACTCACACTGGCATTCATCCTTTCATACTCACCAGAAAACCTCACTTTGAGTTGATCGGTCTCAAGTGGAGTGATGGATGACACAGGCGTTGCATCGCTGATGAGTGTGGCCCAATGAAACTTGGAAAGTTCCTGCTTTATATACCGTATCTGAGCTTCTTGTTTGAGCTTTTTCTTCTTTAGGGTAGAATTCAGTGTCCAGTCTCATCCAGTTCATTGCTTCACTTCTCCAGGAACACTCTTATCACTTGTTTTCTGTACATCTTGGCTTACACAGTATCCTTGGAACTACTGCCAAGTGTTTGACCTCTTCACTCAGAGTCCATTTTATTCCCATCCTGCTCCTTACCATTCTTCAGGCTTTTCCAGTTTCTTCCCCTAAAATAGACCCATTCATTCATTCATTACAGATTCCCCGTCTTGATTTGTTTCTCAATTTAGACATTACAATTTAGGTTTTGCATGTATATCTAAATAATTGCTGATTCAACAATTTTGCAATGTCTTCTATTAAGCATACATAACACAGATCCATACCAACAGTAATATCAAAGCAAATTACAATTAGGTGATATAGTACATAAAAATTCAGCAGCTTTTGATGAATATTCTTTAACTATATTCCATCAATGATGCTCTATTAAAGCACTTTCTTGACCAGAAATCCATTGAAACTGTCCATTCTCATACTGAATTCTTTTACATTTCATTTTAGTTCCATATGAATGCTTCATTAAATGGTCCTTTATGACTTGATTGTGCTGTATGAACTGCAGGAGTCTGTGGTAGTCTGACCAAGACAGACTTAAAATAAGAGAGACAAATTTTAAAAACATGTTATCAACTTTCCATCATGAATATTACAAGGGAGCACCCAAAAGAAACTGGAATCGTTCCTTGGTGGGTGAACCCATTGTAGTACATGCTTCCATCACTAGATGACTCTTGTGGGGATCTTTCGTATTTTGCCTGTTCCTATATTTTCAAGCCATGGACATTCGTGGTTTTTTTTTTCATTTGGATTCATGATAATTCCATCTGACCATAAAACTGGATGTAAACTTGTCACACAGGCATATCCAATTCAAGTGTCCACAACAAAAGTTTTTTTTCCCTTTTTTCTCAATGAGGAATACCATCTAACAAGTTAACAGCACATGGTTCCACCTGCTCATAATTCTTAGGACGTACCGATCTGGTGGGCCATTCTTGAAAGCAACTTACATCCACTGCATCATTTGCCACATGAACTCCATTGGACCCACACAGAATTTTCTTGGAATAAAACATTGGCATCCAAAACTTATTCCCTATAACAAATGGTAGGGCATGCACATAATGCATTACTATTTTCCAAGCTGAAAATGTCCATGTCCTGTATCTCTTCTGTCACCTGGGTTGGTCCAAATACACCAGTCTAGTATACCTGTATGATTTAGACCGTGTAATCCTGCTGAATACACAAAAGTGCAAGCTTGTTGTAAGTATAAAAACATAAGCATATGTTCTCTTAATTGAATGGTTAAATGTTGTACAATAATACAAGATAAGGCACTACTAAATATATGATTACCACCATTCCCTACTTGTGGTCAAAGTGGTTTACTGTAAAGGAGCAGTATTTTAATGTAATCTATAACCATTTTCAAAATCATCTCATGTCATTTAAAAAATTTATATTGTAAATATCCCAGTGCATCCCTCTTTCCCACGCCATATCCAGTTGCCATTCTGAACAGCATGAAGTGAGCTGTAAGAAAAGGCTGGGGAGCCAATGCATGGAGCAGGTTGCCCTGCCACTGGTTCAGCTGGCCATCCTGGTGCTCTGCATGTGGGGAACTAGCACTGGCCCATTTTTGGAGACCAGGCTGTTCCTCTTCAGCACAGAGGGGCCACCAGTCACCTGTGCAGAGCAATCTTCATGGTCCTGGTCTCAGCAAGGACTTACCTGCTTCGCTTTCCATACGGGTTCATTAAATCATTCAGTAATTTATGTCCCATCATTTTCTGTCCAAAAAAGTGAATGTGACTTCAAGAATTCTCCTCCCAGTATTTCCAAGTGGGGAAAAACTGACTTAATAATGCTCTGCATTTCCAGTGTTCTCCTCATAAGGAACTGAAGAAGCATTGAAAGCTTCTCATCCCCTCTATTTGAGCCACACAAAAACAACCCAGAGATGCTGCACCTGGCCCAAAGTCACACAGGGAGATTAATGGCTGAGTGGGGACTAGAACCCGCTTCTCCTCAGTCCCAGTCGGGTACAACCAACCACCACCCCTCAGTAGAAAATCTTTTGAAATGTGCTACGATAGTGTAGCAGTGCAACAGGGCTTGCTTGACAGGGATGGGGGATGTAGGAAATATCTGAAGATTGGTGTGAACTCCTCTAGCCCAAAACAAGTCCCACTTCTTTTGGTGGGGGGGGTATGCCTCTCCCAAACTCTAGATAAATCCATCTTTTCTCCTGCTTTTGTTTTATTATTTTCTATTGGTTTTATTGCCTTAGAGACAAGTGTAAACATGTTTGGCACTCAGCCCCATGGCAAATACATAAATAGACAAAGAAATAAACAAAGTCCTTTAGCAAAATAACTGATGTTTTTGCAAGAGAAACCATGGAGGTTTGGGGAAGACTTGCCTGAGACTTGGTCCTCAGGTGGATGACCTCATAGAGAAATATCGGTGAGCTTGAGCCAGTTCTTTCCACCTGCTCTATCATTTTACATAGATATGCTCATCCCTGGTATCCTGTAGGGCTAGTTTCAGTTTTGGGATGTTGTGGATCCTGCATTTCAGTGTTTCGCTCCAATCTGCACTGCTGGTTTTGGTAAGTCCATAGAGCAATTGATGTGACCCCTTTGACCCCTCAGCTTTTCAGTCCCACCTAGCATGTTTTTGCTTGCATCATTCTTTTGAATGAGTAGATGACATTTGGAAATGTTCTGATGAAAAGGGTCCACAACATGCTGATGAGATGTGTTTCTCTGTCCCTGTAATCTGTGTTTGTGTTGTGGCCATGACAGTCCCTGACAGGTGCTTGGACTCCAACATGCATTGGATGGGGGTCAATAGTGTATTTTTGGATCCTGGGAGAACAGAGCTTGTGATCGAAACATTACACAGGAGGAGAGCTTGCTGGTTACTCAGGACCAACAGTAGGATTAAATGGTGAGTCCTGGAGAGAATCAGGCAAGAACTTGATGAGATGGTGTTAAATTGTCCATGAAGGAGCAGTCTCTGGCCCATTCTACACTTCCTATGAGTCTGACACATTTTCCAAGATAAACAACAGAGTGATTATTGTTGATTCCAGACAATGCTCTACATCCTCCTTGAGATTCCTTTTGAGACAAACTGAATTGCAAAATTAAGGGCCATGTCAGGGACAGCTGTGCCTTTTGCCTGAGGAGCTGGCTCAGTGCAACACCTGCAATTCCCTTGAGGGTCCGGGCTGAAGTTCAGAGCAGGCAGAGAGATGCAGGGACTGGGCCAGTGTGTAGCTTAGAAAAGCCACCATTGGCTCAGAAGTGAGTGGGACTGCAAAGTCAGAGTTTTCTGACTGACCTGAGTGTGTGGGTAAGAATAGCAGGCACATGGGGCATGTGGGAACTGAATCACAGTATTCCAGTGTTGGTGCTCATGCTGCTTATGCTTCTGCCACATGAAGTTTCCGAGATGCAGAACACAAATTGTCCTGGGGATATGTTTACAGAAGCAGTATATAACTATTATCTGGCAGGAGACTACCTGATCAGCGGAGTCATTTCTTCACAATATTTTGAGCATCAGGAACCCTATGTCTTCTATGAGTCACCAGCCAAGCGGAGGGTGATGTAAGTCATGATGCTCACATGCTTGCCATCCTGCATTCCTGCTGTGCCTCTCTCCTGTGGACACGTCATAGTTCAGCCCCACAGTCATTTTTTGGTAATTTCTGCTTTGAATTTGTCACTCTTGGGCTTTTTGAAGGAAAATTGGAGCACGCGGAACAGCATGTTCGCATATGTCTGGTCACTGCTTCCATGGCTTCAACCTTTTGTAGAAAGAGCTGTGTGCTTTAACCTGCATGTCATGACCTAGGCTGGAGTCAAGGTGGTGGTTTGTTGGAGTTGTCCAAATTATTCCATTGCTCATATGGCTATCCTGTTACCCCCACATTGCTGCCTATCATACAGTTGGAAAAGAAGTGGATGGTTGTGAGTTTCAGCTCTTTCAGGGAGGTAGAACAAATTCCATTGTGGACAATCAGTGGGGAAGTCAGGGAGGGTGAATGCCAAGCAGTCTTCCTTGGAGTGAAGATGGGGCTGTTCCCTTAGACTATTTCCACTTGGCATCTGGGGGAAGAGAGCAGATCTTGCTTCCCAAGACCTTCTTTGAGGTAAAACCTGTTGCAAAAAGATTAATGTTGCATCCCTGTCACTCAATTGCTAATCAGGAGAAAATGAACTTCTCCAGGGGAGGAAAATGTGTATCAAAGCCACTCTAATGCCTTGGTGAATGGCAGGTTCTTGTGCAGCAGTAGTTTGAGATAACTCTCTGTTTGTGTGTGCGTGTGTGTGTGTGTGTGTTTGCACATTGGCAGGCATGTGTGTATGAGTGTGTAAATGTTCTTGGTGCAAATAGTTTATACTACTCCTTCAGGGATTGTGGCACACCACCAGTTGGGACTTCTCATCTAACCTTCAGCATCCCATGAAGACCTGAATATAAGGAGATCCATGATGCGCTGGACCAGTGGTCCATCTAGGCCAGCAATTGATGTATGCAGTGGCCGAAGGGGGAGGTGTGGGACTCCCAAAAGTAGGAAGAAGAGAAATAAAACCTGCCATTTGCATTTCCAGCAAGGGATGTACATATGATCCTGCCTTTGTTAGGGTTCTGGGCGCAAACAATTGGGGGTGGAAATCTACTACATGCCTTGGGACAGGTTCCCTTTACTCCAGCTAGCTTTGTTCCTGGTGCATGAACCCCCCATTTGTGAGCACCTCTCCAGGAAGTGAGCCCCACACACCCATTGAGCAAGCAGCACAAACAATAGCAGCTGCCCTTTCAGTGGCTGCAAAAAGGCCAAAGAAGGCAGGTGGGGAGGGGCTTGCTGGGAATGCCACCCCATGACTGCTGGCAAAATCTCCCTGACAGGCCAGAAGTTGCTTCCAATTAAGCAGTCACAAGTGATGTGGAAGCTTGCGTAAGTGGTGATCTGTAAGAATTCAAAGATTTCTTCTCAGGTCAGCAAAGTTTGGAAGAACAGGCTGAGTAGAAGAGGAGGCCTGCAAATGCTCAGAGGAGGGATTCTGAGAAGGTTCATTCCAATCCATGCCTTTGATAAAAGAGGCAACATAGAGACTTCAGAAAAAGAAAGTGTCCTGTTAAAGTAATCAAAGTTAGTGTCCCTGAATAAGGTTGGTATGAACTCTTCTGGAATCTACCATTCAAAAATCTGTGGAATTCTTCTCAGGGTTGGCTCGGCCATGCAAAGTAAGCTGAGACAAGAGGAAATACATCCACTACACTTACCAGGTTACTGCTGCCAGTGTCAGAGGTGGGCAGGGAAGAATGGTGCTGATTGTGCAGCATGTGAGACTGTATTTCTGTGAAACATCTTGCAAATGCTGGGTGTGCTCATCAAGAAAATGGTCTCTGGGTTTTGAGAAGAGATTTTGAACCCCAGAAGCGTATACAAGGGAATCCAACATATTCTTAGCCATGGGTGCACCTGCAGCGAGTGGGTGACATCATTTAGGTGCATGCTGTGTGAATGAATCCTTCTCTTTACGTATTCTGAATCTCCTCTGAATCCTCTTCAAAAAATGAGCTCTGATACTGTAATTTTGCACTACAGTTTCCTATTTCAGAGGTACTGGCATGTGTTGTCCTTCTTGTTTTCCATCCTTGAGATCAACCAGAATCCCAGGCTCTTACCTAACATCAGCCTCGGCTATGACATCTATCAGAGCCATCTTGATGGAAGAACGACTTCCTATGCCATGCTAGGCCTGCTTGCTGCTGTGGAAAGCCATCTTCCCAACTTCAGCTGTGGGAAGAGGAAGAACCTGCTGGCCATTCTTGAAGGAAGTGAATCAGACATCTCCACTCTAATTGCAGCCATGTCCAGCATCTACAAGATTCCTCAGGTATATCCTGGCCAGCTCCACCCTCATCCAGGACATGAATACTGAGGTATTTTGGTTGATCTCGGAGAGATTTATTATTTGTTGAAGGTATGGACAAATCCAGTATTATCTTTCACTGGGATGTTTCTTCTGAACAGAGCAACACTCCAATGAGAAATATTTTCATCATCCCAGTGCTTTGAAAAAGGGGGAAATTAATAGCCACTGCATAGTGAAAGGGAGAAGAGCCAACTCAAGATGCTTATCTAGTCTTGACATTTCCGGTCTTGCTTTTGCACAAGTTACACTGGAGCAGGGTTGGATGAGCTCTTTTCACATTGCAGAGAAGGACCCCACTTTCCCCAGGCAATTATTGAATGGCTACTGTTGAGACCATCCTTCAGATGTTTGGGCCTTGCCTTCTTCCTCACCTTCCACTTCCTCTTCCTTGTGATGGGCCTTTGCATAGACATTGAATGATCATATCATTCTGATGTTCATCATAAAGACAAAAGGGTGCACACCACTTTCCTCTCTTTTCTTAGATCAGTTATGGCTCTGTGAATCCTGTTCTGGAGGATCACAGTCAGTTCCCATTCCTCTACCAAATGGCCCCAAAGGAAGAAAACCAATACTTGGGCATTGTTCAATTGGTTGCAAGATTTGGCTGGACGTGGATTGGTCTCTTTGCCCCAGACACCGACAATGGGGAAAGGTTTGTGAGGTCGGTAACCCCATTGATGGTCAGTCATGGAATCTGCACTGCCTTCACAAAAAGGCTAACACGGAAAAACGTATTCAGAATGTCTCAAACTGAGCTCTCTGTTGCGTGGGGACAAGTGAATGTCGCTGTTTTCTATGCAGACTCTCAGTACAGCTGTGCTCCAATTCTCATGATGCAGAGAACACACGGAGGGGAACACATTGGAAGAAAGGTCTGGATCACAACCACTGTGCCAGACATTAATTCGTTCTTAATGTATGATCCTGAATTCCTTCAGTTTCTCTATGGATCTTTGTCCTTCATCATGAAAAGCCCCCAAAGGACAAGACTTGGCCACTACACGCCAGCTTCTCCAGCTAATGTATGGTTTTGGCAGAATGCTTTCCATTGCTTCTACACAGAGCATGCTTTATCCATGAAAAGTTGGTCAAGCTACAGACAGAAGGAGACACTGGAGGTGCTCCCCCAGGAGGAGCTGGACAGAGTCTTTTCTCAAGGCAGCTTCACTAATTACAACAGTATCCAAATGGTAGCCCATGCCTTAAATGCTGCATCAGCATCACGATCCAAGTGGATATTGATGGCTGGAGGAGGAGACAGACTTCAAGCGCAGAAGCTGCAACCCTGGCAGGTATTCCCCTTTCTTGTTCTGGTTTCACAGCAAATGGCAAAAGATTTGGAGTTCAGTATTGCAAAAATGTGTTCCAGGACATCATCATGCCTATTGCATGGAAGTGCAGAAGGGGTGATTGAGCCTACTCTTCTCCCTTTGCTTTACCCTCAAAATACTACAGGGGCTTGTATTCTAAAATGTCTATGGAGCAATCACACTGTCTCGGAGCCATTCAGGTACACACTGTCCTGCTTCCTGAATATACTTTCAGCATAGTTTAGGTTTGTATGTTCATGCAGTCAACTTGATGCTCTTGTTATGAGAGAGACCATTTAGAAGTCCCTCACCTCTGCTGGCCCCATCTACTCCTCTGATTTCCACCTGATAGGTGGGCTAAGGGTGTGCAGTGAGGGCTCTGAACCAAGTCTTCCACATGATTTCAATACCATCTGCCTAGTTTCAGGTACCTCCTTTTTGGCTCAGGTTTTTGAGAAGGCGTTGCCAGGACATTTGCAGGCAGTCTCAAGGATGACCATGTTTTAGAGGTTGCTGATCCCCAGATGGTTGACCTTATTCCTATCCCTAACCATTGACTTGACCCCGTGATGGATGACCCTCATAGAGAAAATTTGTTGGGCTTGACCCAGTTCTTTCCACCTGCTCTATCATTCCACTTGGATTTGCTTATTCCTGGTGTACTTTAGTGCTAGCTTCAGTTTGGGATGTTGGACATGCCACATCTGAGGAAGATGAATTTGGGCTCTACTTTCTGGGATGTCTGCTATTGCCACTTCATAGACTTCCAGCTGGAGGAAAGGCCATCTTCACAGAACTTCATTGAAGACCTGTTTTTTTGGGACCCATTCCGCTTCCAACCAAATAGAATAACAGATCATACAATAGTAGAGTGGGAAGGCGCCATGAAGACCATTGGATTCAACCCCCTGCTTTTGTAGGAGAACAAGTTTCATAGATACATAGAACATAGAAAACATAGAAACAGAGAGTCAAAAGGGCCTTCCCTTCTAGTCTGACCCCCGGCCTCAGCTGGCTCCACTCATGACAAGCCTACAACATGCATGTCTAGCCTATCCTTGAACACCCTCACCATTGAGGCCTCAACCACCTCCCATGGAATCACTTTCCATACCCTCGGTTTCCTAACTGTCAGGAAGTACATCCTGGCTTCCAAATTGAACCTTGGTTCCCCGGGATTCACTCCATTGGAGCGCATCCTGTCCTCCTCTGCAGGGGAGAACAGGTCTCTACCCACCTCCAGTTGACACCCCTCACATACCTGTATGTCACCAACAGATCCCCTTGGAGTCTCCTCTTCTCCAGGCTGAAAAGAACCAGTTCCCAAAGTCTCGCCTCATGCGGCTTTCACTACAAACTGGCCACCAACCTTGTACTCCTACCCTGCCCTGACTCTCACCTGGCTATATCCTTCCTGATATAGATGGCTGTCCAGTTTCACCTTGAATGTCTCTAGTGTGCATGAGCCTACCACCTATATAGGAGACTGGTTCCAGTGTTACATTGCTCTGAAAGTGAGGTAGCTATTCCTGATCTCTAGCATGAATCTGGGTTGCTGCATCCTAAATTAATTATTCCATGTCCTACACTGGGGAATCAGCAAGAAGAGATCCCGACTTTCCTTTTTGTGACAACCTTTGAGGTACTTATAGAGTGCTACCACAGCCACCCTCCGTCTTCTCTTTTCAAGTCTAAACATGCCCAGTTTTCTCAGTCTCTTCATAGGGCAGTTTTCCAAACATTGGATCATATTTGTTGCCCTCCTCTGGACCCT
This sequence comes from Varanus komodoensis, assembly GCF_004798865.1. Lineage (NCBI taxonomy): Eukaryota > Metazoa > Chordata > Lepidosauria > Squamata > Varanidae > Varanus > Varanus komodoensis. The sequence continues at coordinate 192,992 of NW_025335395.1, read as the reverse complement.
TTCTAGTTTTTCTATATTTTCTAAGAAAGCAAAATTCTTTAATACTGCATTATGTCTCAGTAGTACTGGGCATTGTGCAGTTATTGTTATGTGTTCTCTGTCTATGTTATGTCTTCTTTTGTCTTTGTTATGGGCCATCAATTCATTGCCTTCTTATGTGACACAATGAATGAAAGCCCTCACAATGTGCAGTTCACAACAGCTCCTTTCAGGATTTCTGCGTTCAAGGCCGTGGCTTCCTTTAAAGATCCAACGCATCTCATACTTGGCCTTCCCTTTCATGTTCTGCTTTCAAAGCCCCCTAACAGGAGTGTCTTCTCCAGGGAGCCCTGCCTTCTTATGAAGTGTCTGATGGGGCAAACAGTGGAGGAGATAGAAGGAGACAACACTTCCATGAAGGCCTCCAGAATACTGATGGTGGCAATGTGGCTATCCTTCAATGGGGTTCCCCTATCTCAAGAACCACACTCATGTGCCACTCTTGGCTCTGGTAGCAGGACATCCTTGAGGGAAACCATCCCCAAAGATGATTTCAGGGATTACTCTCATCAGTCGCAAACAGCAGGATCAGAAACAGGAATCTGGGAGACATCGAGAGGGACCAGTTGGGAATGCTGGGCTTATGTGAAAGGGTATCTTCTGCTCATCTGCAAAATGCTAAGGGGAAGAGAAAAGAGATCAAATAAGGTCTCTCAGGTGGAAAATCTGAATGCAGAAAAATGCACATTTGCTTTTGTGCATAAAAGGTCAGAATTCAGAGCAACGATGGCTAAAATATCGAACATCCTGTCAATCCAGAGACCCCAAGGATTATGGAGTGGGAGATAGATGCAATGAATGAATGGATGTAATTAACATGTTGTCTTCTTTGTCATTCTAGTTCCACCATTTCTTAAGAAGCATCAGACATTTTAACACTTCCATGGATGAGCTGCGTTTGGATGAACATGGACGGCTGGAAGCCCACTTTGATATTGTGAATTGGGTGCTGTTTCCCAATGATACTCCTGGACTGGTGACCATTGGGAGTTGGATGAGAAGTGTATTCCCAGGGAAACAACTCAGCATCAACACAGAAGATATTGAGTGGCCCAAGCATTTTAACAAGGTGGAGAAAATGACTTCTGTCCTATCATTGGCCTGTGGCTCAGTAAGGATTTATGGATCTGTGGGATATGACATGCAAGTCATCCAGTGGCATACAATACACACTTCTAGGGAAAGAATCCTGCTGAGCATAATGGGTCGTCCTGTTGCATAGTCAGCAGGAGGATGGCCTTGCAAAGAGAAGCTTCTCTCTGGAGAAGGGGTGAGGAGTACTCTGGTCCTCATCCTCTTTGGAGATCATTACTCCGGTTTCTCAATGCACAGGAAGTGGGAACAGTTCCATGGGGGGATTTCACTGGGATGCTGCAGAGCTCCTTCAGGCCTCCTTCAGGCCTCCACAGAGATCCACCATATGCACTTATCTGCTCTGGTGGAAACTGGGAGATTTTGAATGAGATTTTGAATGATTGCTGAGAATGGGCAGCTCCATGTCTGCCCAGAAAGCAGAATCCAAGGAAGATAGGAATCTTCTGAAACTCTGTCTGGCTGCACTCAATAAGGCCCACAGACTGATTCTGATTCTTGACAAGTCCTGGATTGCATGGATTGCTAATTTGGAGGCATAAAAATGTGTGTGGTGGTGGTGGTAGTGGGGGAGATTTCTGTGTGCTCCTAGTGGCATTGCATTCCCTGTGAAAGAAGAAGAGGTGCTTCTGGATGCAATGCAGGTAGCAGAGGCCCAAGTGACTTCTGGGGACTGGAGGAAGAGGCACCATCTCTGGGTGTTATTTTCACCCTGCCAGACCTTTGAGTAAAAGCCTGGCCTATTTTCTCCATACATTAAGAACCTCATCCCAATATCAATGCCATGGGCCCTGTGTGGTCATACCTTGGTACAGAGGCTGTGGCTGTTGTGTGAAGTAGAACAGAGATGCTGAATGGGGCTCCTACTAATGGCAAAATCACATCTGTGTTGAAGCTTGACTTCCTAGAGGCTAAAAAATCAAGTAGACACTTTCTGGTTCCTGATTCCTAGCAGAGCAGAGCCCCAACTGGTTTTGCACTCTGGTGTCCACCCACCCAAGCTCTTAGGGAGTGAGCCAACTGGGTCAGCAAACCAGGGTTTGGTGGAGGAGTTCTTTGGGGCAGCTCAAGGGAGAGGTCCCTGACATTATTTCCTCCTTCTCCTACCAGACACTTGTTGCTCTTCCTGTGGCACACTCCCATTAACTAGTAAAATAGTGTTGCTAACCTTAAAATGAAACCAGGAGAAAGCACCACTTGTCTTTATTGTCCCGCAAGGCAGAACCATGCTGGATGCATGGGCAATGGACCAAGTGACCTGTGACAACACTGCATTGTTTGCTTTCTTACCTGAGAGCAACATGTCCTACACATGCAAAAGGTGCAAGTTGCAGCCCTCCTTGATGAAAAGTCAAAAGCACTGGAGCAGCAACATTCCTTCTTCATGATAGTAAAAACAAATGAAGAGTTTCTCATCAAAATGGTGGAGTTGCAACAGCTCAGTGTAGTCTGGAAGCAAGAAGATCACCTGCAATGTGAGGCAAAAGAAGAGAACCTCAAGGGAAGAGAAAAAGAGGAATCTCTCTAGAACAAACCAAAATACATCAATGAGAGATGTGGATCATGTGGCTCATCAAAATTGAAAAAGAAAAAGACCTGGGAGAAATTGTTGACAACATGCTAAATACGAGGCAACAATGTGATGCAGGCACCAAAAGGACACACACTAATTTGGAATGCATTAACAGAAAGGAGTTTGGCAAGGCTGTATACTGTCACCCTGCCTATTTAACTTATATGCAGAGCACATCATGAGAAAGGCAGGACTAGATGAATCACCAGTTGGAATTCAGATTGCTGGGAGAAATATCAACAACCTCAGATATGCAGATAGTACCACTCTCATGGCAGAAAGTGAAGAGGAACTAAAGAGCCTCTTGATGTGGGTGAAGGAGGAGAGTGCAAAAGTTGGCTTGAAACTCAACATTAAGAAAACTAAGATCATGGCATCAGGTCCTCTTACTTCCAGGCAAATAGATGGGGAAGAAATGGAGGTAGTGACAGATTTTATTTTCCTGGGCTCCAAGATCACTGCAGACATGGACTGCAGCAAAGAAATTAAGAGATGCTTGCTCCTTGGGAGGAAAGCTTTGGCAAATCTAGACAGCATACTAAAATGCAGAGACATCACCCTGCCAACAATAGTGCATATATTCAAGGCTATATTTTTCCTAGTTGCAATGTATGGCTGTGGAAGTGGACCATAAGGAAGGTTGAGCACCAAGGAATTGAGGCCTTGGAATTGTGGTGCTGGAGAAGACTCCTGCAAGTCCCTTGGACTGCAAGGCGATCAAACCGATCAGTCCTAGACGAGATCAACCCTGGCTGCTCTTGAGAAGGCCAGATACTGAAGATGAGACTCAAATACGTTGGAAACCTAATCAAAAGGAAGGACTCACTGGAGAAGAGTCTAATGTTGGAACAATTGAGGGCAAAAGAAGAAGGGAATGGCAGAGAATGAGGTGGCTAGATGGAGTCACTGAAGCAGTTGGTATGAGCTTAAGTGGACTCTGGGGGATGGTGCAGGACAGGAAGGCCTGGAGAAATATTGTCCATGGGGTAGCGATGGGTTGGAAAAAGCTTTGCGACAAACAATACACGTATTACATCCAAATCATGAAAAGTAATAGTTCCCCTCTTCTCCTCACTAGTCAACCCACATCCGGAATCCTGTATCCAGTTCCGGCTATCAAGATTTAAGAAAGAAAAGGAAAAATGAGGAAAGGTCCAGAGGAGGGCAACAAAAAGAATCCAAGGTTTGGAAACACTGCCTTGTGAGAAGAGGCTGAAATAACTGGGCATGTTCAGCCCTGAGAAAGGAAGATGGAGTGGGGACATGAGATGCCTGTATAAGTACCGGAAAAGCTTTCAGAAAGACAAAATATCCTTTAAGAACAGCTGCATAATTCCTTTCAACTGGCAATACTTCATTTGGATTTTTCCTCTTCCTGATGATGATGATGATGATGTTGATGATGATGGCAGAACGTAGAAAGCAGCAGAGAACAGGAAGGCCCTTCAAAGGTGTGGCCCCTCAACTCTGACATACGTAACCCCAACACTAGTTATTAATGATGAATGAGGGCTTTTCCTACTGCCCCACACCAGCCCGACTTATAGGTGCTTCTGGCAATCCTGTCTGCAAGATGCTTCTGTCAATTCCTTAGCACTCTTTAAATACTATACAGTTCAGTCCCACTGAAAAACTGTCCTAGTTCAGCATTTTACAGTATGCTTTTCATCAAAAGGAAGGATTGCAGTGCTCAAAAAACTGAGTAAATGAAATTGATTTAGTTTAGTACATCATCAAAAAATTTTGCAGAATTTGACCATTTGTCTCAGGAACTGGACCACAATGGGAATATTCAGACCCTACAATTCACTGCTGAAAAATGGACTCCTCAAAATGCCTCTTCTCCTCACTGCTAGGTGGTGCCTCATTCCAGGTGTGTGAAGAGCTGTCACCCCGGTTATGCCAAGGAGACTCAGGAAGGGAAGCCACCCTGCTGCTACACTTGTGCCCTGTGTGCAGAAGGGACCATCTCCACTCAGGAAGGTGGGTGTCCACAGAGGAAAAGGTTTTCCCTTCAAATGTAGGGCAAATGCTTGAGTCTGCCCAAACCTTCTATGTGCAATTAGTGGCTGATTTGGAAATGAACCAAAGAAAGTAACCATTTAGTGAGCAAGCAGGGAGTCTTTTTGGTTGTGGCCACCTCTCAATGTATCACCTCACCCAGGATAACTCAAGCAATGCCAAAGGTGATGTGATCCTAGGGGCAGGGGAAGCCATCTTCATTTGCTCAGCCATGTTAGCAGTGTTGATGCTCTTGTTCTTTCCAGAATCTCAGTTATGATAATTGCAACTTCTTATGAATTATCTTATGATCAATTTTTAGACAGAATTATTGAAGGTAGGTTTGAAGCCCCAACAAGGTCAATTTCATCCTGCCGCTGTTATGAAGCTATTTAAGAAACCTCGCCCCCACAAAATCTTCCTCCAGATCCTAACCCTCTTCAGGAACTGGTGCAAACTTGCTCCTTGGCTCTCTCTTCTTCAAAGCATAACAATGAAGTAAAATAAAAATAAGGAAAGCAACTTCCTACCACCAGAATTTAGTTCACACAACCACTTGTCGTGGTGACTCAAATGGGAATAAAAGTAGAACTCATCCCACAATCATATTGGCATTAGCACAGTTCACCATCCTCTCTCTCTGAGTCCTTAGTTCCAATTGTGAGGAGCTCCATCATGTCCTCCAGAGATGGGCTGGCATGTCTTGCCACTGCAGGGCCTTATGTGATGGTGATGCCAAAGATGGAGCCTGGTAAGCAAAAGGCGTGTTCCCCCCCCTTGGGATTTCAGACTCTCTCCCTGTCAGACCACAAACAATTACCTCTTGATATCTCCCACATCCCCCTTTTTACCAAATGCAGTAAAGCTGCTCTGGATGTGCAATTGCTGGTGGCCATACTGAAATTGCTTCCCTTCTTTCCAGATGGAGAGCAGTGCAGCAGGTGTCCTGACCATCAGCACCCAAACAAGGACAGAGATCACTGTGTCCCCAAGAGAATTACCTTCCTCTCCTATGAGGAACCTTTGGGGATTCTCCTGGCTTTCTTTTCCCTAATTTGTCTTTTAAGCTCAGGCCTTATACTTGGAATCTTCATTATATTCCGAGAAACTCCAATCGTCAAAGCCAACAACAGGAACCTCTCCTACACTCTCCTCGTTTCCCTTCTGCTTTCCTTCTTGTCTTCCTTCCTGTTCATTGGCCAGCCGAGCAAAGCAACTTGTCTGCTCCGTCAAACAGCCTTTAGCATCCTCTTCTCAGTTGCCACCTCAAGTGTGTTAGCCAAAACCATCACTGTGGTGCTGGCCTTTCTGGCCACCAAGCCAGGGAACAGAGTGCAGAGATGGCTGGGACAGAGTTTGGCCACCTCCATTGTCATTTCCTGTTCCACTGTGCAACTGGTAATCTGCTGCATCTGGCTGGGCATGGCTCCACCCTTTCCAGATGCTGACATGCACTCCCAGCCTGGACAGATCCTCTTGCAGTGCAATGAGGGGTCTGTCACAATGTTCTACACTGCCTTGTGCTACATGGGCTTGCTGGCCGCCCTGTGCTTCACAGTGGCCTTCCTGGCCAGGAATCTTCCTGGAGCCTTCAACGAAGCCAAGCTGATCACCTTCAGCATGCTGGTCTTCTGCAATGTCTGGATGTCCTTTGTGCCCTCCTACCTGAGCACCACGGGGAAGTACATGGTGGCTGTGCAGATCTTCTCCATCCTGGCCTCCAGTGCTGGGCTACTGGCCTGCATCTTTCTTCCCAAGTGCTACATCATTATCCTGAGGCCTGATCTGAATACGAAGGAACATCTCATGACCAAAAGCAAAGATACCATCTGACTGCAGTGTATAGCCTAGAACTGGGATTCTGCATATCTGCCAACAGCATGGCCTTTTCAGTAGTGGTCCCCAGGTTTTGGAATGCACTCCCGAGAGAGGTTCAACTGGGTACCTTCATTTGGACTTTTTGTGGCATGTGGTGACATTTATCTTCTAAGCATCAAAGTTTTTCAGCAATTTTTTCTTTCAGCATATACAGTATATTTAAAACATTACAAAATTGCTTGATTTCACTGTGGCTTTTTAGCAGGGTGCCAAGCTTTTGAAAGTTTTACATTTTTCATCCTGCTATATTTGTAACTGGTGTGAACCATCCAGAGAATTTTTGGCTATTGGCTTACTACAGTAAAGAAATACATGTAATACTCCAGCCAGCACTGCCACTTCTCTTTTGTCAAGAGGGTCCTGCAATTCCTATATTCATGTCACTCTCTCCATCCACTTTCATAACAGTCAAAGCAGCCCACAAGGTTGTGCTCCTCAATATTTTATCCTCCGTACAATATCCTTGTAATGTCTGATTGGTGAATTTTCTTCTCATAAGGTTTATGTCCACATGGGGAGGAGAACCTGTGTTTTCCCAAATAAGCCAAACACGGTTCGAGCACATTCATTGTTGAGCCTTCTTCTCTCCACATCTCTGGAAAAGAGAGTTCTCCCTTTTGGGTAGTTGGTGATGTAACAACTTGGTGATTCCAAATGGCTCAGTTACCTAAGAAAGTTATTCACAGACCAGATGAACTCCCTGGTTCTACTTTCCAGGGGTGGGAGAGGAAGTAGTTCGGCTGCTGCGCACCATTGGTTGTTTCTAGAGATGTGTGAGAAATCGAATGGATGCTATTGCTGTGGGAATTCACTAGATACCCTGGTTTGACTGCCTGTCCTGAGTCCCACTTTATAGTGTCATGTCTCCAAAGGCATGTCTAGCGAGTGTGGACTGCTCCTTGGGAATTTAGCCCCACACTACCATTTCCAAAGAAGCTTCCCTCTTCTGTGCACCTGCTGGTTGCACAAGCTTTGTGTGATGAGTGTTGTCAAATTTAATCTGCTCTTGGCTCATTTTCCATGACTGGGCCAAGCAGGAGCAGGAGCACATTCATGCTAAAGGGGTGGATTCCACTAGGCCTCAACCCAACCCTAATCATTCCGACAGCTATCTGCACCACATGGTTTATTGCACCTGCAGAGAAGGAGGGGAAGGACCGTGTTTACCAGCTTGGGAAATCAGCATGGCTATCAATTGAATCAATTAGGAAATCTACAGGGGCCCATGTGTTGCCCACAAATGGAATAACTATTGTTGTTCCCAGTCTGGGCTCCTTTGCAGGTATGTCTGTGAGAGAGGTCTGGTCAAGCACCCCATTACCACTCTCTCTGATATCAAAGATGCAGCCCTATCAAAGAGGACAAACAACATGGTTTTCTCCCTCTGTGCCCCACTTCCATGAGACACACAGTGGGTTCAGCAGCACAGTGGATGTTAGATGATCAAGCACAGAGTGATTGATGTTTATTCCAGCCAATGCTCTGAAGACCTTCTTGGGATTTCTCCTGAGAATAAAAAGGCAAATAGCAAAATCAAGGGCAAGGGCAATTTCACAAGACCCCACAATTTCTGCTTGAGAAACTGGTTGTGTGCAACACCTGCAGTGCTCTTGAGGGCCAGGCAGAGAGATGCAGGGACTGTGCCCAGGTGAACTTTAGAGAAGCCTCCTTTGGTTCATATGTTAGTGCATTTGTTAGACTGCAGGGTCAGAGTTTTCTAGTCGAGTTGGTTGTGCAGTGAGAAAAGCAAACATATGAAGCATGTGGGAATTAAGTGTAAGTATTCCAATGTTGGTGCTCCTGCTGCTTCAGCTGCTGCCTCATGCCGTTTCTGAGATGCAGAACACAAAATGTCCTGGAAATATGTTGGTCAAAGGGGCATCCAACTATTATCTGCCAGGAGACTACCTGATCAGTGGCATCATTTCTTCACAATATTTTTGGTATCAGCAAACCTATGGCTTTTATGAGTCACCAGGCAAGCAGGGGGAGAGGTAAGTCATGATGCTTAAATCCTTCCCTTTCTGCACTCTAATTGTGCCTGTCTCTGCAGACAGCCCATAGATCTGCTTCTGTGGTCATCCCCTTGGAATTTCTGCTCTGTATTCTGACCAACATCTGATGTATACAGTAGTAAACTGGGTGCCACTGGAAATGCCAAAAATAGGAAGGACAGCAATAACGTCTCTCTGTTTTTGTATTCAGCAAGGGATGTTCATAGGATTCTACCTCTGATAGGAATGTGTGAAAATCACATGTCTCTGTTTTGGCTCTCTGAATTTGGCTCACTTTGTTCCTGGTGAGTGTGTCCAGCTTTTATGAGGAACACTCCAGTAAGCGAACCACACTCCTTCTGCAAGTAGCCCCACTCTTGACACCAAGAGCAGTAGCCCTTTGGCTGCAGCTGATGCTCATGAATGCAGGTGGTGAGGGGCTCACATGGAACAGGGCCCCCATGACTGCTGGCAGCATCCTGCTCAGCCCAGGAGTAGCTTCCACTTCAGTGGTCACATCTGATGTGGAAGTTCGCATAAGTGGTTGTCTGCAAGGATGCACAGACTTTGCAGTTCAGCATAGTTTGCAAAAGCAAGCTGAGCAGGAGAGGAAGCCTGAAAATGCTTGGAGGATCAACTCTGGGAAGCCTCATCCCAACCCCAAGCTTTGATAATAGACAACATAGAGCCATCAGAACTGGTCTCCTCCTCCTGGTCTCTTGCTAAAGTCATCAAAGTTAGTGGCCCTGACTAGGACTGGTATGAATACATTTGGAATCCTCCTCATGTGGAATCTGTGGCTTCTTTCTTGTTCTTAGCCTGGGAAAAAATAAGCTGCACAGTAAGCCAAGTCAAAAGGAAATCCACCCACTACACATACCGACTCAAAGGTGCTGATGTCAGTGGTGGGCATGGAAGAATGGCATGGCTTGTGGGGCTAAACTCTGCAGAACATCCTGCAGATGCTGGATGTGCTCATGGAGATCTCAGTTTCTGGGCTGATGAGAAAAAATCTTGACTCTGACAATTCAAAATTGGTGATTCTGACAGATGTTTTTTGCACATCCCAGTCATGGCTGCATCTGCAGCCAGTGAATGCCAGCATTTAAGTGTGCACTGTGTGAATGAATCTTCCTCTTTAAGCATCCAGAATTTCCTCTGAATCATCTCATAGAATGAGTCCAGATTCTGTACTTCTTGCCTTGCAGTTCCTCATTTCTAGGGTACTGGTACATGTTGTCCTTCGCGTTTTCTATCCATGAAGTCAACCAGAATCCCAGCCTCTTACCCAACATCAGCCTGGGCTATGACATCTTTGAGAGCCATTTTGATGCCAGAACGACTTCCTATGCCATGCTTGGCGTGCCTGCTGGTGGAAAACGCCACCTTCCAAACTTTTATTGTGGTAAGAAGAACCTGTTGGCCATTCTTGAAGGAACTGAATCGGACATCTCATCTCTTATTTCGGCCATGTCAGGCATCTACAAGATTCCTCAGGTAGGCCCTGGGAGGGGAAGAGAGGTCAGCTCCATCCACATCCAGGACACCAATACTGCAGCGTTTGGGCTGATGTTGGAGGGATCAGTCATTCAGTGGGAACATGGATTAATTCAGACATATCTGTCATTCTGGGGAGAAAGACAACTCTCCAATAAGAATTACTTCATCAGCCTAGTGCTTTGAAGAAGAATAAAATCATTATTCACTCCGAAGTGGAAAGGAAAAGAGCCACCTTGGAATGCTCATCTAATCTTGAGTTCTCCTGCCTTGTCATGCCACTTGCTAGCCTGGGGTGGGGTTTGGTGAATTTCTTTCCCTCTGCAGGGAAGGGGCCCTCTTTCCCAAAGTAAACATTGAACTGCTACTGTACAGATGCTTCTTGAGATATTTTGTCCCTCCCTTCTTCCTCAACATCCACTTCCACTTTCCTTGTGATGGACCTTTGCTTAGAGAGTTAATTTTCATACGATTCTGATGTTCATCCTACAGACAAAAGAGTGTAAACTACCTGGCTCTTCCTTTCTTCATTAGATCACTGAAGGCTTGGTTAGCCCTGTTCTGGAGGACCACACTCAGTTCCCATTCATCCACCAAATTTCCCCAAGAGAAGAAACTCAATACTTGGGCATTGTCCACCTGGTTGTGAATTTTGGTTGGATGTGGATTGGTCTTGTTGCCCCAGACACTAAACATGGTGAAACATTTGTGAGGAAGGTGATCCCATTGATGATCAGTCATGGAATCTGCATTTCCTTCACAAAAAGGCTAGCAAGACAAAGCCTATTTGGAATCACTCAGAATGAGCTCTCTGATGTGTGGGGTGAAGTAAATGTAGCTGTTTTCTATGCAGACTCTTGCTATGGCTGTATTCCAGTTTTCATGATGCAAGAGGTACTAGGAAGGGAAAGAATTGCAGGAAAAGTCTGGATCACAACCACTATGTCAGACATTAACTTGTACTCAGGGTCTGATCCGGATGACTTTCAGGTTCTCCATGGATCTTTGTCCTTCATCATGAAGAGCCTCCAAAAGACAAGACTTGACCAGTATTATCCATTTTCTCATGCTATGGATCAGTTTTGGCAGAATGCTTTTCATTGTTTCTACTCAAAGCATGTTGTTTCCATGAAACTTTGGTCAAGGTACTCAGGGAAGCAGAAACTGGAGATGCTCCCCCAGGAGGAGCTGGACAGAGTCTTTTCTCAAGACAGCTTCCGCACCTACTACAGTATCCAAATGATACCCTATGCATTAAGTGCTGCATTGTCATCCCAATCCAAACAGATATTGATGGCTGGAAGAGGAGACAGATTTCAAGTGCAGAAGCTGCAGCCCTGGCAGGTACTCCCCTTTCCTGTTCTAGTTTCACAGCAAATGACAAAATGTTGTGAGTTCAGTTTATGAAACACTTGTTACAGGACATCCTCTTGCCTATTGCATAGCAGTGACAAAGGGGAAATTGAGCCTGCTCTTCATCCTTTGCTCATCCCTCAAGGTGCTACTTGGGCTTGTATTTTAAAATTTCCTGGGAGCATTTGCAGTTTCCTCTGAACCCCTCAGGAAAACAGCATCCTGTTTCCTGAAATTACTTTCGGTATACTTTTGGATTGCATTTTTATGTAGTCAGCTTGGTGTGCTGTTATGTCCGGCACATCCAGCAGCTCCATCAATTCCACCTGATCATTGATTTCCACCTGATAATTTAGGCAAAGTGCCTGCAGCAATGCCTCTGACTGAAGATTTTCTATAGTGACCTAAATATGGGGGTGCAGCTCCAGATATTATAAACCCATCCTTGCCCAAAGTACTGGAATCTCTTATGCTTGTGGTATTCCCATTTTTAAAGAACCTTGTTCTAGAATGGATGGATTTCAACAACATGTATCTCATTGCTGGTACCTCCTTTTTGGCTCATGTCCTTGACAGGGTGTTGTCAGGTCAGGTAACCACAAGGATGCCCATGTTCTAGAGGTTTTACTTATTTATTTATTTATTTATTATTTAAAACTTGTGTATGCTATCCTATATATAAATATCTCAGAATGGCTTACAGTGATTTAAAAACAATTAAAAACATCTAATAACATCCACCCACAGATTAAAACAGTAATTTTGTGTGAAACAAGAAATGCACATCAAATAAATCAGATTAAATCAAAATAAAACAAAGTCCCACAAAACAAGTTCTTGTTCACAATCATTCTTTTTAGTTAGTACTTGACATTTTGCAAATGTCAGGTTTGCCCCTGGACAAAAGGGTCCTCAGCATTCTCATCAGATGTGGCTCTATATCCTTGTAAACTCTGCTTGTCACCATAAGAGTCCTCGACCAGTGCCTGGAGTTTGCAATGTATTGGATGAGGGCTCAGAGAGTTTACTTGGGAAATATGGAAAAATATACATCTTGTCCAAAACATGGTACTGGAAGAGGGCTGTGTGCTCATTCAGGGCCAAAAGGATAGCAGGTGAATCCTGGAGCAAATCAGGCCAGGACTTTCCCTGAAAGCAAGAATGATGAAAGTGAGGCTGTTAGCTTTCCAACACCCAGTGGCAAGGCAAACCTCCTGGAGAAGGCCATGATGCTAGGGGAAGCTGAAGGGCAGGAAGGCATGGAAGTCTGAATATGAGATGGATTGCTTCCATAGATTAAGCCTGAGCCTTAAATTTGCAAGTGCTGAGCAGGGTGGCTAAAGAAAGAATGTTTTGTTGGGCCTCCATTCCTAGGCTTGCCAGAGGTCAGAGATGACTTGATGGCACATAATAAAAAGAACAAGATCAACATCCTTTTGCAAGCAGTTCCCATGCCTGGGAGAGAGACTGAATGAGTACAGTAGCTGGTGTTACATTCTGTATGAAGGTCTCTGGCACATTCTACACATGGAACTCCAAGCTTTATTGGAGATTTGTGTCACTTTGGCAACTCAAAATGGCTTTGCAACTCTTTGTCTTTCATTCCATCTGTGAGTATGCATGGAAGGGAGAGTTTGGCTCCACTGGTGTAGGCAGGCATGGGTCAACTGAACTCTGGATTACTGCAATGTGTTCTGTGGAGAGCTAACCTGAAAGAAGCTTGAAAGATGCAGTTGTGACAGAATGCAGCTTTTCAAGAGCCATTCCACTTCTTCCTTTGACACCCTCTAAAAGCTATGCAGTGGCTGCCCATCAGCATCTTTGTGAGTTTTTTTTCCTCCTGTATTCCATAAACTTTGGATCAGGAGACTTGTGGACACGTTTTCTCTTTGATCATCCATTGAGCACTTCTGAAGAGACATACACATGGTTTGAAAATTGCCTTGGAAGCCATCAGGAGACCATTCAGTACAACTGTTCCCACCCCACCATTGATACAGTCATGTCTTTCCAGGCAAGCATGAACTAACGGAGAAATTTTCATGAGCCTTTTATTTTCTTGTTTTATTTCTGTAATTTGTGTGTTTGTGCATTGTGTTGACATTTATTGATCATTGTTCTGTTCAAGTGCTTTAGGAGTGAAGCAGCTTCTAAATCCTTGGGAGAATAATCAGGAATTGCCAATTATTGCACAACTGAAGAATCTTGATCCTGTATTCTGGATCAAAGATTCAGGGAATACATTTGCCCAGCTCTTTGAGACTTAGGAAGTTCCCAGTGGAGTTCCATGCATCTTCATGCCATGATGATGTTGTCTACCCATGGCTGCTCCTTGGTGCCTGAGGGAGATAAAATTGGACTGCCCCTGCTGGGAAGTCTGCTGATTGCCACTTCAAAGGCTTCCAGCTGGAGGAAAAGCCCATCTTCACAGAGAAGACATGTGAAAATGGGACTTAGTCTCATTCCATACCAATGTCTGATTAGGTCTAGATAGCACTGGCTATCAGGCAGGTGTTGTTATTATGTCTTATTTGTCTGTTATGTCTTTTGTTTATGTTTTGTGTGATCAAGTCATCTCTGACTTATGTCAGCCTGTGAATGAAAGCCAAAATTACCTATCCACAACTGCTCCATTCAGCACTTCCACATTCAAGGCTGTGACTTCCTTTCAGATTCAATCCACCTTGTAGTTCAACTTACATTGTATCTTCTGCATTCAGCTCTCCCTAACATGATTGTCTACTTCAGGGAGCATTGCCTTCTTATGAGGTGTCTGCAGTGGAGGGGAGAGAAAGAGACAATGGTTCCGTGAGGGCCACCAGAATACTGAGGGTGGCAATTTGGCTGGCCTTCTGCAGGGGACCCCACTCATGAGGGAACCCCTCTCATGTTCCAGGGATGGCCCTGGTAGCAGGACATTCCTGAGGTTAGCTATCCACAAAGAAGTTCCGTTCCTCTAGACTGCTTAGATGTTGACTCTCATCAACCAAAACCAGGCTGGTCAGGAACAGGAATCTGGGAGACATCTGTAGGGACCAGCTGGGAATGCTAGGTTACTGTGCAAAAGGAACTTCTCCACATGATATCACTGATTTTGCTCAGGTGCAAAATGCTGAGGGAGAAAAGGTAGGTCATCAATAATGTGTCTCACTGTGAAATCTGAATGCAGTTGGGATACGCATTGACTTCGATACATGGAAGATTAGAACACAGAGCAAGGATGGCCAAAATACTGAACATCATTACAACACAGAGAGCCCTGTTACTGTGGAGCAGCATTCAAATCTAATCATTAAAGATTTGAGTGAGTGAATGAATGATGAAAGAATGAGTGAGTGAATGAATGATGATGGATGGATGAATAAAATTAATTGGTTGCCTTCTCTATCGTTCTAGTTCCACAATTTCTTAAGGGGAATCTGGCAATCTAACACTTCCATCAATGGGCTGCATTTGGACAAGCATGGACGGCTAGAAGCTGACTTTGATATTGTGAACTGGGTGCTGTTTCCCAATGGTACTCCTGGAATGGTGACCATTGGGAGTTGGATGAGAGGGGAATTCCCAGGGAGAAGACTCAGCATCAACCCAGAAGCTATTGTGTGGCCTAATCATTTTAACAAGGTGGGGGAAATCATTTCTGTCCTATTATTGGCATGTGGATCACAAACAATCTCTGTGATAGTACACTTGAGACATTCATTGTCAGCATACATGCAGCAGCACTTTGCCAAGCAAACCTCATCACTAAAGCAGAGGCTTAGTAGGGCACCGGTCCCCACAGGCCTTCCTGTTCAGGCTTGGGTTCTCTGGATTCTCAATGCACAGCTGGTGGAATGCCAAAAGCCCTCCATGACCTTCCAGTCTAATCCATACTGCCAGGTAGCTCACCTTTCAGAACCCTCAAAAGTGGACCCAGAACAGCCAACAGCTATTCCATGCAGATAGTCGAAGATTTAGCTGTGAAAGGAGAAAACATGGAAAGTTGACTAAAACTGAAGTAGTGAGATTATCATGGATGAGGTGAAAGGCCAATGAAAGGCAAGGTCTGCTGGGGAATTGTCCAGCTATGCAAGCACAGAGCTATTCTTGCCCCATACTGCCATGTTTTCTCCAACTTTGGGCTCCCTGGCCATTTTATTGGGGATGCTGCAGAGTTCCCTCTTGCCTCCACAGAGATTCACCATATGCACTGACTTGCTCCGTTGGGCACTGGGAGATTTTGAATGTGTCCCTGGAGTGTTGAGAATGGGCTGCTCCATTTACACCCAGACATCAGAATACAGTGAGGACAGGGATCTTCTGAAGCTGTGTCTGGGTGCACTCAGTGAGGCCCACAGACTGGTTCTGATTCTTGACAAGACCCAGATTGCGTGGTTCACTAGTTTGGAGGCACAGGAATGGGGGACTCTCTCTGCTTCCAATGGCAATGCATTCCCTGTGAAAGAAGAAGAGGTGCTTCTGGATGCACAGCAGGCAGCAGAGACCCAAGTGGCTTCTGGGGACTGGAGCAAGATGCATCATCTCTGGGTGTTATGTCCACCCTGCCAGACCTTTGAGTGACTGTCTGGCCTATTTTCTCCATGTGTTGGGAACCTCATGCCAATTCAATGTCATGTGCCCTGTGTGGTGATACCTTGGTACAGAGGCTGTGGTTGTTGTGTGAAGTGAAAGCAAGATGCTTAATGGGGCTCCTAGTCATGACAATGCTACATCAGTTTTGAAGCTTGACTTCCCTGTGGCTAACAAATCAAGAGGAAACTTTCTGGTTCCTGACACCCAGCAGAGCAGAGCAATCTGCCCCAACTAGTTTAGGGCCCTGGGATCCAATCACCCAAGCTCCCAAGGAATAAGCAAACAGGAGTTTGAAGGAGTTCAGTGGGGGAGGTCTAGGGGGAGGTCCCTAATTTTTTTTACCCCTTCTTTCTTTCCTCTTCTTTATTTCAGCTTAATCCATCCCCAAAGACACTTGTTGTCCTTCTTGTGACGCACTCCCATTTACTAGTAGGACAGTGTTGCTAACCTTAAAGTGAAGACAGGAGAAAGCACCACTTGTCACTACAGTTCCACAGGGCAGAATCACTAAGGATGCACAAACAATGGACCTAGAAGACTCCATAGTGGTGGTGGCCTGCAAAAACCATGCACTTTTTGCTTTATTACCTGTGAGCAACATGTCCTACACATGCAACAGTTGCAATTTGCAGCCCTGCTAGAAGAAAAGGAGCAGTGAGTGTCTACCCTCATGATAATAGAAAAAAATGAAGTGTTCCTAGACATAGCAGAGGAGCTGTAACAGCTAGGTGTAGTCCAGAGGCAAGAAGAGCATCAGCAAGTGGAGGCAGAAGAAGGAGCCCTGAGGAGAGGTAAAATGAGGAAACTCCCTGGAACAAACCAAATGCATCAACAAAAGATGCAGAACACATGGTTCCTCAGAACTGGGGGAAAAAAAACTTGGCCTGTAGGAATTGTTGACAAAATTCTAAATGTGAGATTAGAATGTGATGCAGCCGCCAAAAAGGCACATACTATTTTGGAATGCATTAATAGAAATATTGCTTCCAAATCATAGTAATAGTTCCCCTCTACTCCTCACTACTCAAACCACATCTGGAATGCTGTGTCCAGTTCTGGCCATCAAAATTTAAGAAAGATAAGGAAAAATGAGAAAGGGTCAAGAGGAGGGCAACAAAACTGATCCAGGGTTTGGAAACACTGTCCTGTGAGGAGCAGCTGGGAGAACTGGGCATTTTCAGCCTTGAGAAGGGAAGATGCAGTGGGGACATGAAATCCCAGAAAAGCTTTCACAAAGACAAATATCCTTTAAGGGAAAAAAGACAGAACAACTACTTGATTCCTTTCAACTGGTAGTGCATTATTTGGATACTTCCTCTTCATGATGATGATGATGATGATGATGATGATGATGGCAGAACATAGAAAGCAGGAGAGAACAGGAAGGCCCTTCAAAGGTGTGGCCCCTCAACTCTGAGGTAGCTAACCCAAACACTAGTTATTAATGACTAATGAGGTCTTTCCTTGCTGCTCCACACCAATGCTACTCATGGATGCTGTTGAGAAGCTTCTTTGCATGTTGCTTCTGTTCTACAAGGAGAGCTTTTGAGTCATTTCCTTAGCACTCTTGCAATACTGTACTATTCAGTCTTACAGCATTACTGTCTTGGTTCAAGCTGTACAACACACTCTGCATTAAGAGGAAGGATTGCAATGCTCAAAAAAAATGAGTGCACAAAACTGGTTTACTGTAGTACATAATCAAAACTTATTTCAAAACTTGACTGTTTGTCTCAGGGACTGGACCTCACCTGGAACATTCAGACCCTGTTATTCGCCGCTGAGAAATGGACTCTAACACTGCTTCTTCTCTTCAATGCCAGGTGGTGCCTCGTTCCAGGTGTGTAGAGAGCTGTCACCCTGGTTCTGCCAAGGAGACTCAGGAAGGGAAGCTGCCCTGCTGCTATGCTTGTGCCCCGTGTGCAGAAGGGACCGTCTCCACTCAGGAAGGTGGGTCTCCACAGCAGAAACAGTTTTCCCTTCAAACATAGGGCAAATGGTTGAGTCTGCCCAAACCCTCTTTGTTTAATAGGTGGCAACTGGAAGGAGAAGTTTAGTGAACAAGCAGGGCGGTGTTTCACTTGTGGTCTTCTGTCAATGGAAAACCAGTGGCAGGGGAAGCCTTCTTCATTTGCTCAGCCAGTTTAGCAGTGTTGATGCTCTTGCCCTTTTGATCCTCTCACTTGTGATGAAGTCTCCTTCTTTTTAGGAATTAACTGATGAACAGTTTTAGACAAAATTGTTGAGGATAGCTTTTGTACTCAGGAGTGTACCCAAGTGGGGATCCAACCATGTCATTCCATCCTGCCTCTGCAATTTAGCTGTTCAAGCAACCACTCCCCTCCAACACATTCTGCCAGGTCCTGGCCCTCTTCAGGAAATGGTGCAAACTAGCTGCTTTGCTCTCCCTTCTAGGCAGCATAACAATGAAAAAAGATAAAATGAAAGGAGGCCACTTCCTACCACCTGAACTTGATTCACACAACCACTTATTGTTGAGATGCAAATGGGAAAAAAGCAGAACTACTCGCACAATTGAGGTGGCTAGATGGAGTCATTGAAGCAATCAGTGTGAGCTTAGTTGGGCTCCAGGGGATGGTGCAGTACAGGAAGGCCTGGAGGAAAGTTGTCCATGGGGTCGCAATGGGTCAGGTGTGACTTTGCAACTAGAAACTACTCCCACAACTATGTTGGGTTTAGCAAAGTTTCCCATCATCCATCCATCCATCCATTCATTATACTTATAAGATTTGTATCATGCCTGTTTAGCCAGAATGGCCAACATGCATAATACTTTCAGTGAGCGCATACTGATTCTTTAGTTCTGACTGTTAGGAACTCCATCATATCCTTCAGAGATGGACTGGTGTATCATGCAATTGCAGGGCCTTGTGTGATGGTGATGACAAAGACAGAGCCTGAGAGGCAAAATGTGTGATCCCCACCCTTCATCCAAGGACCTTGGCCTCTCCTCCTGACAGAGCAAACACAATTACCTCCTGATATCTCCAACATTCCCTTCTTTACCAAAAGCAGTAGATGCTATTGTGGATGTACCATTAAAAGTGGCATTGATGAAGTGGCTATCTTCATTTCCAGATACAGAGCAGTGCAGAAGGTGTTCTGAAGATCAGCACCCAAACAAGAACCGAGATCATTGTGTCCCCAAGAGAATTACCTTCCTTTCCTATGAGGAACCTTTGGGGATTCTCCTGGCTTCCTTAGCCCTAATATGGCTTTTCAGCTCAGGCATTACATTTGGAATCTTCATTAAATTCCGACAGACTCCAGTCATCAAAGCCAACAACAGGAACCTCTCCTACATTCTCCTCGTCTCCCTCCTGCTTTCCTTCCTGTCTTCCTTCCTGTTCATCGGACAGCCAAGCAAAATGACTTGCCTGCTCCAACAAACAGCCTTCAGCATTATCTTCTCAGTTGCCACCTTGAGTGTTTTGGCCAAAACCATCACTGTGGTGCTGGCCTTCCTGGCCACCAAGCCAGGGAACAGGGTGAAGAGATGGCTGGGGAAGAGTTTGGCCTACTCCATTGTCATTTCATCTTCCAGTGTCCAGGTCATTATCTGCTCCATCTGGCTGTGCATCTCTCCACCCTTCCCAGATGCTGACATGCACTCACAGCCAGGACAAGTCCTCCTGCAGTGCAATGAAGGGTCTGTGGCCTTGTTCTACACTGCTCTCAGCTACATGGGCTTGCAGGCTGCCATCTGCTTCATTGTGGCTTTCCTGGCCAGGAAGCTGTCGGGAGCCTTCAATGAAGCCAAGCTGATCACCTTCAGCATGCTGGTCTTCTGCAGTGTCTGGGTGTCCTTTGTACCCTCTTACCTCAGCACCAAGGGGAAGTACATTGTTGCTGTGCAGGTCTTCTCCATCTTGGCCTCCAGTATTGGGCTGCTGGGTTGCATCTTTCTTCCCAAGTGCTACATCATTGTCCTGAGGCCTGATCTGAATACAAAGGAACATCTCATGATCAAAACCAAAGAAACCTTCTGACTGAAGGGTTTAGCCAGGAAATGGGACTCTGGATATCTGATAACAGGAGTCTTTTCAGTAATGACATTTCTTACCACATGAAGACTTTTTTCTTCTTCTACACATCAAAGTTCTTCAACATTTATTACTTAAACATTCAAAAGCATTTTTAGATCTTTGAATTATTCCTGGATTTCACTTTGTCTTTGAATTGGGGTGTGAAGATTTTGAAAATTTTACATTTTTCAGCATGCTGTATATTTGGCCTTTTAACTGCTGTGAATCACCAAGAGAGTTTTGGCTATTGGCTTGCTACAGTAAATGAATATATATATAATAATCCAGCCAACACTGCTGCATCTCTTTTGTCAAAAGGCTCCTAGTATTATTACATTCATTTCCCACTCTTTATCTTCTTGTATCGTAGTCAGAGCAGCTCACAAGGTTTTATCCACATTTTATTCAGAAAACCAAAACTTTGGAATGCCTGTGACTGGCGAAAGATCACCTTTTGAGTTTCATGCTCGAGTGGGGAGGACAACCCGTGTCTTTCCAAACAAGCCAAATGTGCTTGGAACACCTTCATTGTTGAGCTACCTTCTCTCTGCTCCTCAGAGAAGAAAGCTTCTCCTGTTGAACTTCAGCTTGGCTATATACTAAGACCTGCTGTTCTGCCAGATAATCTTGGACTGCCCATCCCCTGAAAGGGTGGCACTTGCCCTCCAGAATGCCTAGAATCGGTTGAGGTTTTTGCAGAAGTTTAATGCATGTGGTCAGAACAAGGCCTGGTTTTGCAATCAAGTGCCTACACACACAAGACTTGCAATGGAAAGCTAAGTTGATTCCTCTGAAAAATAGAGGACAGGCCCAAGCTTTTCACCTGATAGTGTCCAGACAGCAAATACTCCTGTTGTATCCAATCCCTCCTCTTGATTTCTAAAGAAAGAACATGAGAAAGAGTGGAGAAACCCAGTTAATTCTACCATCCTTCCTGGCTTAAGAAGTGTGGACAAGACACGATTCATGGCCATCCCACGGACGACATCCCTGGATGTTAGGGCAGCTTGATACTGAGTTTGGCATTTCAGTTTCCATGTCTGCATTTATGAATATGATCCTGCATCAGCATGGGTTAATCTGTGTGGTGCAAAGTGATTGCCTGGAGGGAATGGATGGTCCTGTGCAGTGGTCCTATCTCATGATATTGGACAGTTCCAAGTTCATTGTGGAGTGGGGGGCCATTCAAAGTTTGGTCCTTTTTGAATATACTAAGTGAGTTCACTTTTGATTCTTTGCCCATATAGAGAATTGTGATTGGGAAATTTCTTCAGCCTTGTTATCCAGACTGAGCTTTTCAGAGATGCCACTTTTCAGAAAAGACACTACTGGGAAAGGAGGCTTGATCCTGACTTAGAAGAAGGACATTCCTACAACCTAAAGGAGAAGCTTGGCCACATTGGCTTGAATGGGTCTCTGTCTAAATGCCTGGCTAAGCCACATGTTGCATTTGCTGCCCTTGCACAGATTCCAGGGTGTGTCAGAAGCTTTGTAGAGACTTTTCCCCTTCCCTGCTTCTGCCCCTCAAAATTATTTCAATCACACTGATTCCAGTCACTTCTCCCCAAACCTTGACGGATTTGTCTTGAGACGTTTTTTCACTCAAGAATGTAAACAGCAGCATCTCATGCCTCAGGAATAATATGCCTTCCACCTCTTAATTCAATACTCCATATTGAGTATTGCTAGTGCAAACCTTACCGGAGTGCAAACCTTACTGGAGTATTCATCAGCTTCATCTTGTGATTGTCCTGGCCTTCCAAAACAAGCAGACTTCCTCTAAGCTTGGCTCATTTTCCAAGACTGGACCTTGCAAGAGGAGAAGTCCATTCATGCTAGAGGGCTGGATTCTCCTAGGATTCAACCCAACCCTACACAAACCCACAACAACGCACACTACATGGCTTATCATGCTTGGAGAGAAGGAGAGGAAGGACCACATTTACCACCTGGGGAAACCAACATAGCTCTCAATTGAAAGAATGAGGATATCTGCAAAGGGCCAAATGTTGCCCACTACTGGAATATCAAAAGATGTTCCCGATTTGGGTTCCTTTGCAAGGGGGTCTCTGACAGAGGTCTGGCCAAGCTCCCATTTCCCACATCCTCTGCTTACAAAAGTTGCAGGCTATTAAAAGAGGACTAAAACATGTTTCTCTCTCTGTGCTTCTGTGCCTTGAGGCACACAATGGGTCCAGCAACAGAAGAATTATCTCTCTCCTGTTGGATGTTCCAAACAGAGTGATTATTTTTGATTCCAACCAATGCTCTGGAGGCCTTCTGGAGATTTCTTTTGAGACAAATAAAGAACATTGCAATATTAAGGGGAATGTCAGAAGATTGTATGCTTTGTGCCTGGCAAATTGACTATGTACAATGCCAGCAGTGCTCTTGAGGCTCATGGCAGGCAGAGAGATGCAGGGACTGTGCCCTGGTAAAGATTAGAAAAGCCCCCTTAGGCTCAGAAGTTATTGAATCAGTTGGACTGCAGGGTCAGTGGTTTCTGGTTGAGTTGGGTGTGCTGGTGAGAAGAGCAGGCACATGGGACATGTGGAAACCAAGGCAAGGTAACCCAGTGTCTGTGATTCTGCTGTTTCTGCTTTTGCCACATGCAGTTTCTGAGATGCAGAAGACAAATTGTCCTGTGAATATGTTTAAAGAAGGAACACATAACTATTATCAGCTGGGAGACTACCTGAGCAGTGGCATTGTTTCTTCACGACAGTTTGGGAATTACCAACCCTATGTCTTTTATGAGTCACCAGCCAAGCAGAGGGATCGGAAAGACATGATGCTTACATGCTTCCCATACCACACTCCAGCTGTGCCTCTCTTCTGCAGCCAGCCCATAGCTCTGGTACGATAGTTGTCCCCTCAGATTTTCTGCTCTGTATTTTGTCCCTCTGGTCTTTCCTGAAGGAAAATTGGGAGCATCCATAACAAAAAGCTGCAGTCTGCATGGCCACTGCTCGCATGGTTTCAGTCTTAAGGAGAATGTCTGCTTGCTTTAACAAGCATGGCAGGATCCAGGCTAGAGCCAAGGGGACTTCACATTGTGGTTGCCTAAATTACTCAACCTATCACATGCCTCCCCTGCCAGTTGCAAAGGAAGTGGATGTCTCTGAGTTTCATGTTATCTCAAGGAGGTAGAACAACATCCATTGTGGATCATCTGTGGGGAAGTCAGGGAGGCTGAATGCCAAGCAAGCTTCTTTTGTGTAAGCATGGGTCTTTTCCTTCAAGTATTTCCACTTGGCATCTTGGGGAGGAGAGGAGGTCTTGCTTCCCATGACCTTCTTTGACTTACCTGTTGGAAAAAGTCAGCCACATGAATGTTCCATCTCTGGCCCTTTCATGTGAATAAGAAAATCAAATACTTCAGATGGGGAGAAAATGAATGAATGTGCCTGTGAGTATTCTAGGTGCAAAGTAGTTTCTGTGACTCCTTCAGGCATTGTGGCACATCACCTGTTGGGACTTCTCATCTAGCCTTCAGCATCACAAGAAGACGTGAATGGTCCATCTAGGCCAGCATTTGATGTACACAGTAGCCAACAGAGTGGTAGTGGGAATCTCAAAAGCAGGAATGAGAGCAATAAAACCCCTCTATTTGCATTTGGGTTTTCATATGATCCTGCCTCTGCTAGGGATGTGTGAGCAATGCATCAGGGTGGAAACCTATCATATTCCTTGAGTTTGGCTCCCTAGAAGCCAGTTCACGTTGCTGCAGCCCAAAGTCCAAGTTGCTGGAGAGTTTGCCCAGTATTTTTGAGGAGCTATCCAGGAATAAGCCCACACCTTTCACAAGCAGTCCCTCTCTCACACAGCAAGTGAAGCTTCCCTTTGGGTGCCTGCAACTGATGCTGAAGAAGGCAGGTGTGGGGGCTCACTGGGAATGTGGTCCCCATGATGGCTGGCAGCATGCCCTTCACAGGCCAGGAGTAGCTCCCATGTAAGAGGTCACAACAGACAGGCAAACTTGCCTAAGTGGTAGTCTGCCAGCATTCACAGACTTCTTCTCAGGTCTGCAAAGATTTGAAGAACAGCCTGAGCACAAGAGGAAGACTGCAAATGCTCAGAGGAGGGATTTTGAGAAGTTTCATCCCAACTCCAGTCTTTAATAGCAGAGGCAGCATAGAGCCATCAGAACTGACACAAATTCAGACAAGTTGCCCTGACTAGGGTTGGTATGAACAGTTCTGGAATCCACCCGTGCAGAATCTGTGGGCTTCCTCTCATGTTTGGCTCAGCCCTACAATGGTAGCCGAGTCAAAAGGAAACCCATCCAAAATATTTCCCAACTAAATGGTGCACTTGCCACCAGTGGGCATGGAAGAATAGCACTGATTGTGCAGCATATGGGACTCTATTCCTGTGAAACGTCCTGCAAATGCTGGGTGTGCTCTCCAGGAACCCAGGCTCCATGCTGATGTGAAGACACATTGAATCTGGGAAACTAGAACCAGGCAATCCAACAGATTTTTTGCAAATTCCTAGCTGTGACTGCACCAGCTGCAAGCAAATGCCAGCATTTAATTGCATGCTGTCTGATTGAAACCTTCTCACTATGTGTCCTGACTCACATCTGAATCTTCTTCATAGAATGAGCAGCATTTCTCTATTTCTCATACTGCAGTTTCCCATTTGTGAGGTACTGGTACACATTGTCCTTCTTGTTTTCTATCTGTGAGATCAACAAGAATCCCAGGCTCATACCCAACATCAGCCTGGGCTACGACATCTATGAGAGCCATTTTGATGCTAGGACAACCTCCTGTGCCATGGTAGGCCTGCCTTCTAGTGGGGAAAGCCACCTTCCCAACTTCAGCTGCAGGAAGAAGAAGAACCAGCTGGCCATTCTCAGAGGAACTGAATCAGACATCTCCACAGTTATTTCAGCAATGTGGGGCATCTACAAGATTCCTCAGGTAGGCCCTGAGAGGGGAAGAGAGGGCAGCTCCACCCACTTCCAGGAGACTGATATCACAGCACTTGGACTGATATTGGAGGGATCAATCTTTCCTTGGAGACATGGACAAATCCAGCCATATCTCTCATGTGGGTGTTCCTTCTGGAGAATAAGGCAGCTGTCCAATGAGAATTCTTCTCATCAGTCTAGTGCTTGGAAAAAGAAGATCCCTAGTCTCTCCAAAGTGAAAAGGAAAAGAATCATTTCACATACTCACCTAGTCTTGACTGTTCTGGTCTTGTCTAGGCACTTGCTAGGCTGGGGTGGAGTTGGGAGAGGTCTGGTCCCTATGCAGAGAAGGGCTCCACTTCCCCAAGCAAATATTGAATTGCTACTGTAGAGATGATCCTTGATATGCATTGTCACTCCATTCTTCCACAACTTCCAATACCCTTGTGATGGGTGTCTGGTTAGACATTTCATGCTCATATGATTCTGCTGTTCATCGTAAAGATAAAAGGATACAAACCACCATGCTCTTCCTCTCTTCATTAGATCAATTTTGGCTTGGTTAACCCTCTTCTGGAGGATCAGACTCAGTTTCCATTCATCTACTGGATGGCCCAAAAGGAAGAAAACCAATATTTGGCCATTGTCCATCTGGTTGCAAGTTTTGGTTGGACATGGATCGGACTGTTTGCCCCAGACACTGAAAATGGAGAAAGGTTTCTGAGGTCAGTGATCCCACTTATGATCAGTCATGGGATCTGCACTGCCTTCACAAAAAGACTCCGTCAAAAAGTCATGGTCGGAATGTCTCAACCAGAGCTCACTTTTGCATGGGGAGAAGTGAATGCTGCAGTTTTCTATGCAGACTCTCACTACAGCTATATTCCAATTGGTTTAATGGAAGAGGTACTTGTAAAGGAACACATTGGAGGAAAGTTCTGGATCACAACCACTGTGACAGACATTAATTGGTCGATAGACTTTTATCCCAGTCACCTTCAGTTTCCCTATGGATCTTTGCCCATCATGAGGAGCCCCCAAAACAGAAGGCTTTACAACTACAATCCAGCTTCTCCTGCTACATTATGGTGTTGGTACAATGCTTGTCATTGCTTCTACTCAGAGCATGCTTTTTCCATGAAAAGTTGGTCAAGCAACAGACAGAAGGAGACAATGGAGATGCTTCCCCAGGAGGAGCTTGCAGAAGTCTTTTCTCAAGATGGCTTCTGCACTTACAACAGTATCCAAATGGTAACCCATGCCTTAAGTGCTGCATCCTCATTACAATTCAAGCAGATATTGATGGCTGGAAGAGGAGACAAGTCACAAGTGCAGAGGCTGCAGCCCTGGCAGGTATTCCTCTTTCCTGTTCTGGTTCCACAGCAAATGGCAAAAGATTCTGGGTTCAGTTGAGCAAATGTGTTTCAGGACATCATCATGCCTATTGAATGACAGTGCAGGAGAGGAAACTGGGCCTACTCTTCTGCCTTCACTCTACTTTTAAAATGAAAAATGGGAATGTATTTAAAAATGTCCTGAGAGCAATTGCTCTTTCCTTTGAGCCCCTCTGGCACACTGAGTCTTGTTTCCTGATATTAATTTCAGCATATTTTTGCTTTGTATATTCATGCAGTCAACTTGATGCTGGTGTTATGAGAGACACCATTCAGAAGTCTGTCCCCTGTGCTGGGTACATGAGTCTGCAGCCACAGAGTGTGACAAACCCACCCTTTCTCAAAGCACTGCCATCTCCAACTTCAGGGGTACCACATTTTCTAAGAAAACTGTTCTAGACAGCATAAATTCCAGTTACTAGTACCTAATTGCTCATAACTCCTTTTTGGCTCAGGTTCTTGAGAAGGTGCTGTCAGGTATTTGCAGGCAGTCTCAAGGATGGCCATATTCTAGAGCAGGGCTCGGCAACCTTAAACACTCAAAGAGTCTTTTGGACCCATTTCCCACAAAAAAGAAAACACCAGGAGCCGCAAAACCCTTTTGACATCTAAAATGAAGATAAAACTGCATATATCGTTTTTTACATTTATGCTATGTATAAAAAAACTATAGTGTGTTGCACTTATGAAATCAATGAACTGCTACATAGAAAACAAATGTTTATTTCTGCATGCAACAAAAATATATTAAGCATACTGGTAAACCAGTCTCGTCAGCAGTGAAAGCAAATGAATCTGCCCACGTACTGTTAAATATTATGAAACTTTTCTTTTCTTGGATTTATCCATAGTTGGCTTACTGGGGGTCGAAAAGCTCAATAAATTGTGTGCTGGTGGGTGTCACACATTGGCAGTTGTGATGCACATTTTGAGTGACAGGGAGCTGCAGCAGAGGGATGAAAGAGCCACATGTGGCTCTGGAGCCACAGGTTGCTGACCCCTGTTCTAGAGGTTGCTGGACTACTTCTGATCCCCAGGTGGTTGACCTTATTCCTATCCCCAACACTTGACTTGACCTCCAGATAGATGACCCTCATAGAGAAAACTGGGTGGACTTGACCCAGTTTTTTCCACCTGCTCTATCATTCCACTTTGATATGCTTATTCCTGGTATCCTGCTGGGCTAGCTTCAGTTTTGGGGTGTTGTGGGTACTGCATTCAGAGGTTCTGCTCCACTCTGCACAG
Source organism: Varanus komodoensis (assembly GCF_004798865.1). Taxonomy (NCBI): domain Eukaryota; kingdom Metazoa; phylum Chordata; class Lepidosauria; order Squamata; family Varanidae; genus Varanus; species Varanus komodoensis. The sequence goes on along the minus strand of NW_025335395.1, from coordinate 165,387 downwards.
CTGGTTTTAAAAAGTGTATATAGAGGTCAGTGTTTGACCCTTTGGCCTCTAAGCTTTTCAGTCCCACAAAACTTATTCTTCTTTGCAATCATTATTTTGAATGGGGAGAAAGTCAGCTTACAAATGAGATGTGTCTCTATGTCCCTGTAGACTCTGCTTGTGCTGTGGCCATGACAGTCCCTGACCAGGGCCTGGACTCCAAAATGCACTGGAAGAGGGTCAGTAGAATATTTGTGGAACCTGGGTAAATAGAGACTGTACCTTAAATATGGTGCAGGAGGAAAGCAATGTGGTTACTCAGGATCAACAGAAGGACTGAGTCTGGGAGCAAATCAGGCCAGGACTTTCCCCAAAAGCAAGCATGATGAACTTGAAGCTGCCACATTTCAGACACACGATTTGCAAAAGCTGAATTTGGGTTGTTGCTGTTGTTATCACACACCCTAATTCCTAGGGTTACTGTAAGGGCGTGTGATAACAACAGCAAGATGTAAAACCTCTTGCAAGTAGTTCCCAAGCCTGGAAGCAAGACTTGATGATTTTGGTAGAGTGTGTTACATTCCCCTTGCAGGAATTGTCTCTGGGCCAATTCTACACCCATAACTGGAGGATTGATCACTTTGGCAACTCTGATGCCTCTGCACCTCTTTGTCTTGCTTTCTGTCTGTGAGTATTCATGGAAGGGACAGTTTGGCTCCCCTGGTGCAGGCAGGCATTGGTCACCTCAGTGGTAGATTACTGCAATGTGCTCTGTGGAGAGCTACCCCTGAAAGAAGCATGAAAGTTGCAGCCATGGCAGAATGGAGTTTTCAGGGGCCACTCCAATTATTCCTGGAATGTCCATGCTAAAAGTCCTGCACTGGATGCCCATCTTCATCTTTGCGAGGTTGAAGAATCTGGTCTTACTCTAAAACTTTGGATCAGGAGATATGAGGGCATGTCTTTTCCTTGACCATCCTGTCCAATCATTGAGTACTTCTGAAAAGAATCCGCATACTTTGAAAAACCCCTTGGCAACCAGCAGAAGACCCTTTAATGCCACTATTTCCACACCACCATTGGTATGGTTATGTCTTTCCAGGCAAGCATGAACTAATTGAGAAATGTTGCCACCAGGTTTATGAGTCTTTTGATTTCTCACTTCATTCTGCTATCATGTACATTTTTACATCATTTTGACCTTGATTGATCATTGATCTGATCAAGCATTTTTGGTGTGAAGCAGACTCTAAATATTACAGAACAAAATCAGAAATTGCACACTATTACACAACCAGAGAATTATGATCTTGCATGCTGGGTCAAAGATTCACGGAAGATGTTTGCCCAGCTCTTTGAGACAAGTTCAGGTTTTGATGCCCTCAGTGGAGCTATATGTTTATGTACTCAGCTTGATGTGGTGTTATGATGTCTGTTACATCTGCCAGCTCCATCCATGCCATGAATTTCCACCTGATCATTAAGACCAAGTACTTGCAGGAATGCCTCTGAACGGTCTCTTCCCAATGATTTCCTATAGTGCCTACTGCAGAGGTACTACCATTTTTAAGAAACCTGTTCTAGAAGGAATGGATTTCCATAACAAGTACCTAGTTGCTGGTACCTCCTTTTTGGCTCAGGTTCTTGAGAACGTGCTGTCAGGTCATTTGCAGGTAGTCTCAAGGATTTCTGTGTTCTAGAGGTTGCTTGTCTAGTTCTGCTCCCCAGATGGATGACCTTCACACTATCCCCAACCCTTGACTTGATCCCCAGATGGATGACCCTCATAGAGAAAAGTCATTGCACTTGACCCAGTTCTTTCTACTTGCTGTATCATTCCACATGGATACACTCATCCCTGGCATCCATCAGTGCTAGCTTCAGTTTTGGGATGTTGGAGGTAACACATTTCAGTGATTCTGCTACAACCTGCATTATTACTTAAAGAAAGTACATAGAGAATCACAATCCTACATACTGAATCAAAGATTCAGGGAAGACATTTGCCCACCTCTTTGAGACAAGTACAGCTTGCCAGGGTACCAGTGGAGTTCCAAGTATCTTTCTGCCATGGTGACATTGGTTTTCCATGGTTGCTTTTTGGTGCCTGAGGGAGATAAGTTTGGGCTCTCCCAGCTGGGAGGCTGCTGATTGACAGTTGAGACTCTTCCAGCTGGAGGAAAGCCCCATCTTCACAGAAGTTCAGTGAAGACCTGTGAATTTGGGACTAACTCCCTTCCAAGCAAATAGAATCATAGAATAGCAGAGTTGGAAGGGACCATGAAGGTCATCAGATCCAAACCCCTGCTGTCGAGAGACAACAAGATACACCTTCCCACTCAGAAGGGTGTCCAGTTTCTTTTTGAATGTCTCTAGTGTGGGAAAGCCCACCACCTATCCAGGCTGTTGTTTCCACTGCTGTATTACTCTGACAGTGAGGAAGCTTTTCCTGATGTCCAGCCTGAATCTGGATTATCAGAGCTTGAATTGATTGTTCCGTGTCGCACACTCTGGCATCAGCAAGAAGAGATCTTGAACTCCCCTTTTGTAATAGCCTTTGAGGTACTTACAGAGGGATATTATGTCCCCCCTCAGTCTTCTCTTCTCAAGGCTGAACATGCCCAGTTCTCTCAGTATCTTCTTATAGAGCAGTGTTTCCAAACCCTAGATCATATTTGTGGCCCTTCCCTGGAACCTTTCTAATTTTTCTGCAACTTTCCTAAATACTGCATTATGTCTAGACAGCACTGACCACTAGGCAGTTGTTACATCTTCTCCATCTATGTTCAGTCTCCTTATGCCTATATTGTTGTTGTTGCTAGTTGTTAAGTCATGTCCAACACATTGTGACCCCATGGACAACACTCCTCCAGGCCCTCCTGTCCCCCAGAGACCATCCCCCAGAGTCCACCTAATCTCAAACCTACTGCTTCAGTGACTCCATCTAGCCACCTCATTCTCTGCCGTCCCCTTCTTCTTTTGCCAACTATTGTTCCCAGCATTAGGCTGTTCTCCAGAGAGTCCTTCCTTCTCATTAGGTGGCCAAAGTATTTAAGTTTCATCTTCAGTATCTGGCCTTCTGAAGAACAGTCAGGGTTGATCTCCTCTAGGACTGACTGGTTTGATCATCTTGTGGTCCAAGAGACTCGCAGGAGTCTCCCCCAGCACCACAATTCAAAGACCTCAATCCTTTTGTGCTCAGCCTTCCTTATGGTCCAGCTTTCACAGCCATACATTGCAACTGGGAAAGCCATAGCCTTGACTATACGCACATTTGTTGGCAGGGTGATGTCTCTTCCTTTTAGTATGCTGTCTAGATTTGCCATAGCTTTCTTCCCCAGGAGCAAATGTCTTTTAATTTCTTGGCTGCAGTCCCCGTCTGCGGTGATCTTGGATTCCAGGAAAATAAAATCTGTCACTACCTCCATTTCTTCCCCATTTATTTGCCACGAAGTGAGAGGTCTGGATGCCATGATCTTATTTTTCTTAATGTTGAGTTTCAAGCCAACTTTTGCACTCTCCTCCTTCACCCACATCAAGAAGCTCTTTAGTTCCTCTTCACTTTCTGCCATGAGAGAGGTATCATCTGTATTTCTGAGGTTGTTGATATTTCTCCCAGCAATCTAAATTCCAACTGGTGATTCATCTAGCCCTGCCTTTCTCATGATGTGCCCTGCATATAAGTTAAATAGACAGGGTGACAGTATACAGCCTAGCTGAACTCATTTCTCAATTTTGAACCAATCAGTGGTTCCGTTTCCAGTTCTCACTGTTGCTTCTTGACCTGCACATAGGTTTCTCAGGAGACAAATAAGATGGTCTGGTACTCCCATCTCTTTAAGAACTTGCCACTATTTGATGTAAACCACACAATCAAAGCCTTTAGCATAGTCAATGAAGCAGAAGTTTTTCTGGAACTCCCTAGCTTTTTCCATGATCCACTGTATGTTGGCAACTTGATCTCTCTTTCCTCTCCCTCTTCGAAATCCTGCCTGTACTTCTGGTAGTTCTCGGTCCACATACTGCTGGAGCCTAGCTTGTAGGATTTTGAGCATAATTTTGCTAGCATATGAAATGAGTGCAATGGTGTGGTAATTTGAACATTCTTTGGCATTGCCCTTCTTTGGGATTGGAATGTAAACTGACCTTTTCCAATCCTGTGGCCACTGTTGAGTTTTTCAAATTTGCTGGCATATTGAGTGTAGCCTTTTACTGCATCAGCTTTTAGGATTTTGAATGCCTCAGCTGGAATAGTGTCGCCTCCACTAGCTTTGTTGTTGCTCAGACTTCCTAAGGACCATTTGACTTCACATTCCAGGATGTCTGGCTCGAGGTCAGTGACCACCCCATCTTGGTTATCAGGGACATTAAGCTCTTTCTTGGATAGTTCTTCCGCATAATCTTGCCATCTCTTCTTACTCTCTTCTGCCTCTGTTAGGTCCTTGCCATTTTGGTCCTTTATCACGCCCATCTTTGCATGAAATGTTCCCTTCATATCTCCAATTTTCTTGAAGAGATCTTTGTTTCTCCCTATTCTATAGTTTTCTTCTATTTCTTGGCACTGTTCATTTAAGAAGGCATTCTTATCTCTTCTAGCTATTCTCTGGAATTCTTCATTCAATTGTTTTTATCTTTCCCTTACTCCCTTGACTTTCACTTCCCTTCTTAACTCAACTATTTGTAAAGCTTCCTCAGACAGCCATTTTGCTTTCTTGCATTTCTTTTTCTTTGGGATGGTTTTAGTTGCTGCCTCTTGTACAATGTTGCGAACCTCCTTCCATTGTTCTTCAGGCACTCTATCAGATCTAATTCCTTAAATCTATTTGTCACCTCTACTGTATATTCATCAAGGATATGATTTAGGTCATACCTGAGTGGCCTAGTGCTCTTCCCTACTTTCTTCAACTTAAGTCTAAATTTTGCAATCAGAAGCTCATGATCTGAGCCACAGTCAGCTCCTGGTCTAGTTTTTACTGACTGTTTAGAGCTTCTCCATCTTTGGCTGCAGAGCACATATTCAATCTGATTTCTGTGTTGACTGTCTGGTGATGTCCATGTGTAGAGTCGTCTCTTGGGTTGTTGGAAAATAGTGTTTGCTATGACCATTGTATCCTCTTGACAAAATTCTACCAGCCTGTGCTCTGCTGCATTTTGTACTCCAAGGCCTAACTTGCCTGTTATTCCAGTTATCTTTTGGCTTCCTATTTTAGCATTCCAATCCCCCATGATGATAAGGACATCATTTTTTGGAATTAATTCAAGAAGGTGTTGTAGGCCTTCATAGAACTGGTCAACTTCATCCTCTTCAGCACCAGTGGTTGGTGCATAGACTTGGACTATTGTGATGTTGAATGGTTTGCCTTGGATTCGAACTGAGATCATTCTGACATTTTGGAGATTGCATCCCAGCACTTCTTCTCCTATTCTTTCATTGACTATGAAGGCTACTCCATTTCCCCTGAGGGATTCTTGCCCGCAGTTGTTTACCTGATGGTCATCTGCATTAAATTCACCCATTCCTGTCCATTTTGGTTCACTGATTCCTAAGCTGTTGATGCTCAGTCTTGTCATCTCTTGTTTGATCACATCCAGCTTGCCTTGATTCATAGATCTTACATTCTAGGTTCCTATGGAGTATAGATCTTTGCATCATCAGACTCTCCTTTCACCACCAGATACATCAGCAACTGAGCACCCCTTCGGCTTTAACCCAGTAGCTTCATTCTTTCTGGCGCTACTAGTACTAGCCCTCTGCTCTTCTCCAGTAGCACATTGGACACCTTCTGACCTGAGGGGATCATCTTCCAGCATCATATCATTTTGCCTTTTGGTACTTTCCATGGGGTTTTCATGGCAAAGATATTGGAGTGGGTTGCCATTTCCTTCTCCAGTGGATCACATTTTGTCACAGCTCTCTGCTATGACCTGTCAGTCCTGGGTGCCACTGCACAGCTTTGCTCATAGCTTCATTCAGCACGGGATTGGGACCCGGATCTTGGAAGTGGTTAACACTTCTCTGAGGGAGAGTCGGGTGCCTGCCCCTTTAAAGGAGGCGGTAATATGACCAGTCCTGAAGAAAGCATCACTGGATCCAGAGATGGCCACTAACTATAGACCTGTGGCCAACATCCCGTTTCTGGGCAAGGTGTTGGAGTGAGTGGTGGCGGGACAACTCCAAGCACTCTTGGATGAAACTGATTATCTGGATCCTTTTCAGTCCGGCTTCAGACCCGGGTACAGTACTGAATCTGCCTTGGTCGCCCTGCACAATGACCTGTGCAGGAGGAAGGACAGGGAGAGTGCATCCCTGTTGGTTCTTCTGGACCTCTCGGTGGCTTTCGATACCATCGACCATGGTATCCTTCTGGATAGGCTAGCGGGATTGGGGGTCAGAGGCACTGCTTTGCAGTGGTTCTGCTCCTATCACAATGGTCAATTCCAGAAGGTAGTGCTGGGGGACCATGTCTCTAAGTCATGGCAGCTATGCCATGGAGTACCACAGGGCTCCATTCTATCCCCTCTGCTATTTAACATCTATATGAAACTGCTGGGAGAGGTCATCAGGAGGTGTGGGCTGTGGAATCATCAATACGCTGATGATACCCAGCTCTACCTCTCATTTTCCACTAATCCAGGTGAGGCAGTGGCTGTGCTGAACTGGTGCTTGGCCGAGGTAATGGAATGGATGAGGGCCAATAAACTGAAACTCAACACAGACAAGATGGTGGTCCTGTTGGTTGGCGGATCGGGCTTCGGAGAGGGTGGATTTGACCTGGTCCTGAATGGTGCAACACTCCCTCTTAGGGACAAGGTCCGCAGCTTAGGAGTACTCCTCGACCCAGAGCTTACTTTGGAAGCTCAGGTGACAGCGGTGGCGAGGAGCGCCTTCCTTCAGCTTCGGCTGATTAATCAGCTGTGCTCCTACCTGGAGTACGACTGCCTGGCGATGGTGACACATGCACTGGTGACTTCCCACCTAGACTTCTGTAACACGCTTTACATAGGGCTTCCCCTGAAGACGGTCCGAACACTTCAATTGGTGGAAAATAGAGCTGCCAGGTTGCTGACGGGGATGGAGCGTTATGCTCACATGACTCCAGTCCTCCGTCAGCTTCACTGGCTTCCCATTGAAGCCCAGGCCCAATTCAAGGTGTTGATTATGACCTATAAAGCCCTAAACAGCTTGGGTCCTGGCTACCTGAATGAGCGTTTATGTCTGTATATGCCCGACCACCCTTTGAGATCTGCAGGAGAATCCCTTCTCCGGGAACCCTCCATGCAAGAAATTAGGAGAGTAAGTACTTGGAGGAGGGCTTTCTCTGCGGTGGCGTCCAACCTATGGAATTCACTCCCCAAAGAGGTCCGCCTGGCACCATCGTTACTGGTTTTTCGGCGCCAGGTAAAGACCGTTTTATTTAAACATCATTTTAATTGTTAAAATATATGATCTGGCCAGGGCAACTTCTTCCTTCTCTTTTCTCCTCCTATATAATTTATTTACTTATTTTATACTGTTAGTTTTAATTTTATATTATTATGTTTGTATCTCGGTGTATTTTTTGTAGTTTTGTATTTAGTGGTAATTTATTATTTTCTATTGTATTTCAATGTATTTTTTTGTGTTGTAAGCCACCCCAAGGCTTCGGCAAGGGGCGGCATAGAAATGTAATTATTATTATTATTATTATTATTATTATTATTATTATTATTATTATTATAACAACAACAACAACAAAGTGGGGAAAATATTTTCTGTCCTATTATAGGCCTGTGACTCAGTAAAGATCTATTGATCTGTGGGATATCACATGCAAGGCATTTACTGTCATTCAATGCACACTTTCTAGGGAAGGAAGTGCCACTGAGCACATTGGGTCTTCCTGTTGCATTATGACAGGCAGGATGGCCTTCCAAAAGGGAAGCTTCTCTCTGGAGCATAGGCTCGGGAGTGTTTTAGGGTGTCCTTCTGGTTCCTCAAAGCACATGAGGTCACTAAACACTTGGATTATCCCATACTTATGAGAAAATCAGTATGCAACCTCCAGAAATGTTGACATGAAGAGCCAACAGCTATCAAAAGCAGAGTTGAATATTTAGCTGTAGAGAGAGGAAAAACAAAGGCTTGGTTCAGCATCATCTCCCCAGTCTGTGTGTCTTTCGTGTTGGCCAAGACCATCACTGTGGTGCTGGACTTCCTGGCCACCAAGCCTGGGAACAAAATGAACAGGTTGCTGGGGAGAAGTTTTGCATGCTCCATTGTAATTTCCCATCTACTGTCTAGGTTGTCATCTGCACAATCTGGCTTGCCATGGTTCCACCTTTCCCTGACTTTGACATCTACTCCCAGCCTGGACAGATCCTCTTACAGTGCAATGAGGGCTCTGTGGCCATGTTCTACACTGCCCTGTGCTGCATGGGCTTCCTGGCTGCCATCTGCTTCATGGTGACTTTCCTGGCCAGGATGCTTCCTGGGGCCTTCAATGAGGCCAAGCTGATCACAATCAGCATGCTGGTCTTCTGCAGTGTCGGGGTGTCCTTTGTGCCCTCCTACCTGAGCACCAAGGGGAAGTACATGGTGGTTGTGCAGGTCTTCTCCATCCTGGCATCCAGTGCCGGGTTAATTGGCTGCATCTTTCTTCCCAAGTGCTACATCCTTGTCCTGAGTCCTGATCTAAATAAATCAGCCTCTCACAGTTAAAATTAACCCCAAGCCTTTGCTGACCTGATATTTTTGGCAGCATTTGCAGCTGCTCACAGGGCATGAACCTCCCTAAGGGTGGAGCCAAGACCTCTGGGATATTTTAAGTTTGGAATCAGCTCGTTCCATGGGCAAAAACTTCTCCCACAAACTGAAGAGATTGTTCCTTGATGAATGCTAGCAGTGAACAACCTTTCTACAAAGCATCCTGTACCACCTTAAAACCTGTCCATCTCTAATAAAATATTTATGAAGAAAGATGCAGTCTTTAAAGAAAGTATGAAAAAAAGATGTACTGCCCACTTGGTAGAGCTGCTGCTATTCCTTTGGGTGACTGGAGAGTGTCCACTACTTGGGTGTGGTGGAAGTGAGTGGTGTGATTGCTTGAGGCAATGATTCTGTCCTACCAAATGTCTTAGTTTCCAAAGAAACATTTGTGGCTCAATAGCAGTTCTGTCAAGTAGTGGAGAAGGAAGTAGCTTGGCACCTGTGCACCATTGGTGTTTCTAGGGTTCTGTGAGAAATCAATTGGCTGTCATTGGTGTAGGAATCCACTGGATACCCTGGATTGGCTCCCTCTACTCTGGTCCACTTTCTAGTGCTCCTATCTCTGATTTCCTGCTCAGCATTTGTGGGCTGATCCCCCAGGAGTGGACCCAAAGATGACCACTGTGTGAACAGAATCCCCTTCTCTGCTCCTCCCTGTTACACAGGCTTCCTTCCATGTTTGTTTGCAAACTCGCTTGGCTCATTTTCCATGAATGGGCTGAGTTAGAGTAGAAGCCAATTTATGCTAGAGCAGTGGATTCTGCTAGACTTCAACCCAACTCTACACATTCCTACAACAACCCACACCACATGGCTTATTGTGTCTGAGGTGAAGGAGAGGAAGAACCACGTTTACAAGCTGTGGAAAGCCAACATGCCTATCAATTGAAACAATGAGGAAAGCTGCAGAGGGCCACGTGTAACCCACAGCTGAAATATCAAAAGATAACTCCAATCTGGGTTCCCTTGAAGGTTGGTCTCCGACAGAGCTCTGGCCAAGCTCCCATTTGCACACCCTCTACTTGCAAAAGATGCAGCCTCATCAAAGAGGAGTAATCACATGTTCCTCTGTGCCACTGTGCCTTGAGACACACTGTGGGTCCAGCAGCAGTGAGGATGGCTCTCCCCCACTGTTGTTCTAGCCAATGCACTAGAGGCCTTCCTGAGATTGCTTCTGAGAAATATAAACTAAATCACAAAATCAAGGGCAATGTCAGAAGATGCCATGTCTTATGCCTGAGGAACTGGCTGTGTGCAACACCTGCAGTGCTTCTGAGGGCTGGGGTGAGGCTCAGAGAGATGCAGGGACTGTGTCCATCTCAAGCTTAGAAAAGCTTCCTGTCAATCAGAAATGATTGGCTCTGTTGGATTGTAGGGTCGGAGTTTCTGGTTGAGCTGGGTGTGTGGGTAAGAAAAGCAGGCACATGGGGCATGTGGGAACCAAGGCAAGGTACCCCAATGCTGGTACTCCTGATGCTTCTGTTGCTGCCGCATGCAGTTTCTGAGATGCAGAAGACAAATTGTCCTGGGAATATGTTTGAAGAGATATCCAACTACTATCAGCCAGGAGATTACCTGATCAGTGGAATCATTTCTTCACAATATTATGAGCATCAGCAACCCTACGTGTTTTATGAGTCACCAGGCAAGCAGAGGGAGAGGTAAGTCATGATGCTTACGTGCTTCCCTTCCTGCACTCCACTCAAGCATCTCTGCCCCAGACAGTACATAGTTCTGGTCCCATGGTCATCCCCTTGGAAGTTCTGCTCTGCTTTTTGTCCTTCTTGTGCTTTCTGAAAGAAAATGGATGCATCCAGACCAGCAAACTCACATGTGTCTGGCCACTGTTTGCATGGTTTCAGCCTTAGGGAGAAACATCTGCTTGCTTTAACCTGCATAGCTGTAGCCATGGGGAACTTTTCCTTGGGGTTTCCAAATCACTGCACCTATTGCATGGATTGTGCCACCCCTGCATCAGCACCTATTATGCAGTAGAAAATGAGTTGGATGTCTTTGAGCTTCAGCTCTTCTAAAAGAGGTAGCACAAAACCATTGTGGACAATATGTGGGGAAGTCAAAGAGGGTGAAGGCTAAGCAAGGATTCTTGGCATGAGGGTGAAGATGTTTCCTTCAAGTATTTCCACTTAGCATCTTGGGCAGGAAAGATCTTGCTTCTCAAGTCCTTGCCTGACATAGCCTGCTGGAAAAGGTCAGCCAGTTGAATGTTCCATCTCTGTCACTCCCATCTTAATGAGAAAAACAAATACTTTTGCTGGGGGCAGGGGGAATACATGTCAAAGTCTTTCTATTTCATGGATGAAAGGCAGGTCTTTCCTCTACACTCTTCTGCCGCAGTAGTTTGAGATAATTTTGTGTGTCTGTGAGTATTCTAGGTGCAAAGTAGTTTGAGTGACTCCTTCAGGGATGGTGGTGCACTACCAGCTGTGTCTTCTCATCTAACCTTCAGCATCCCAAGAAGACATGAATATAAGGAGAGCCATGATGCACCAGACCAATGGTCCATCTAGGCTAGCTTTTGATGCACACAGTAGCCAATGGGGGGGGGCAGTGGGAATAGCAAAATTAGGAAGGAGAACAATAACACTTCTCTATTAGCATTTCCATCAGGAGATAATCATATTATCCTGCCTCTGATAGGGATGTGTGAACAATCTCTCTGAGGGAGGAAATCCATCGCATTCCTAGGGTTTGGCTCCCTGGAGACCGGTTCATTCTGCTACAGCCCAGAGTGCAACTTCCCAGTGAGTGTGCTCAGTGCTTTTGAGGAGCTCTCCGGAAAGTGAGCCACACACCTTGAGCAAGCAGCACATGCAGCTGCCCTCTTAGTGGCTGCAACTGATGCCGAAGAAGGCAGGTTGGGAGGAGGTCACTGGGACTGGTGCCCTGTGGCTGCTGGCCGCATCCCCCTCCCAGGCCCAGGCCCAGAGTAGCTCCCATGTAAGCAGTCACAACAGACACAGAAGCTGGCAGAAGTGGAGTTCTGCAAGTATTCACAGACTTCATCTCAGATCAACCTACCTGGAAGAGCAGGATGAGCACAAGAGGAAGCCTGCAAATGCTCGGAGGATGGATTCGGATCATCTCAACCCAGCCTTTGATAAGTGACGTAACATACAGCCATCAGAACTGGCCTTCTCCTCTAGGAGTTTATCCTGTTTAAGTCATCAAAGTTAGTGGCTGAGACAAGGGTTCATATGAATACTTTTGGAATTCACCCCTGCCGAATCTGTGCATTTCCTCTTGTGCTTGGCCTGGCTCTGCAAAGTAAGCTGAGTCAAGATGAGGTCAGTCGACTATACATCCCCACTGGCTGCTGCCAGTGCCAGTGGAGGACAGGGAAGAATCATGCTGATTGTGCAGCACATGAGACTCTTCCCATGAAACATCTGGGAAATGCTGCATGTGCTCAACAGCAACTTCAGCTCTTGTTTATGTGAATAGATATTGAACATGGAAGCCAAAACCAGGGAATCCAATGTATTTTCTGCACTGTCCTAGCAGGGGCTACATCAGGTGCACATGAATGCCAAAATTTAAGTGCGTGCTGTATGAATGAATCCTTCTTTTTATGCATCCGAAATCTCCTATTCATCCTCTTTATATAATTAGTCCAGTTCTAATCTGGCATTTCAGTTTCCTATTGCTGAGGCATTGGCACATGTTGTCCTTCTTGCTTTCCAGCCATGAGATCAATCAGAACCCCAGGCTCTTACCCAACATCAGCCTCGGCTTCGACATCTATGAGAGCCATTTTGATGCCAGGATCACTTCGTATGCCATGTCTGGCCTGCCCGCTGCCAGGGAAATCCACCTTCCCAACTTCAACTGTGAGAAGAAGAACCACCTGCTGGCCATACTTGAAGGAAGTGAATCGGGCATCTCCACTCTCATTTCAGCCATGTCAGGCATCTACAAGATTCCTCTGGTAGGCCCTGGGAGGGGAAGAGGGGCCAGATCCACCCACATCAAGCTAGCACTGCCACAGCTCATCCCTCTTCCCAAAGCATGGTTGCCCACTGAGGAAATACATCCTCAACTGAGGACGTTAAACTAAGAACTGGTGCTTTGAATTGGGAGGCAATTAAAAGGAGGCAAAATTTCTCCTGTAATACAGACATTCTGCAAAAACATAATTGAAGGTTGCCATCATTTCAAGTTGTTCCATACAGATGAGTATACAAGTGGAAAACATGTAGCAAGAACACAAATATCATCGTGCAGAACAAAAAGTTGTATGTGTAAAATTAAAATACTTTGGTCCTAAAACAGTATGACAATGTGAAAAACACCTTCTTGTCAACTTAGAAAGAGGAAAACAAGAATATATAAAAGTTGTGAACTGAAAACTTGGCAAATGACATGCCAAATCCTGCTTGGTCAATGAGCTATTAAAAAATCTGCAAAGGCAAATCCTGGACACATCAAAGATTTAGCTGCTGGAATGCCCACAAGATAGCATACTAAAAAGGGGGCCAATACCACAGCACTTGAGCTGATCTTGGTGGGATCAATCATTCCTTGGAGACATGGACAAATCCAGTCTTATTTCTCACAGGGATCTTCCTTCTGGTGAACAGGTCAACTGTCCAATGATAATCACTTCCATCATCCTAGTGCTTTGCAAAAGGAGAAAATATCTTAAGCGGAAAGGAAAAGAGCCATTTTGGGATACTCATCTAGTCTTGACTTTCCTGAACTTGTCTGAGCACTTGCTATGCCAGGTTGGGGTTGGGGCTGGGGTTGGGAGAGGTCTTGTCACTCTGCAGAGAAGGGCCCACTTTCCCCAAGCAAATATTGAGATGTTTTGTCCCTCCTTTCTTCCTCAACTTCCTCCTCCCTTGTGCTGGGCATTTAGTGAGAGGTTTCATATTCATAGGATTCTGGTTTTCATCCTAAAGACAAAAGGGTGCAAATCTCCTGGCTCTTCCACTCTTCATTAGGTCAGTTATGGCTTGGTTAACCCTGTTCCAGAGGATCACATTCAGTTCCCATTCATCTACTGGATGACTCCAAAGGAAGAAACCCTATATTTGGGCATCATCCAACTGGTTGCGAGGTTTGGTTGGACATGGATTTGTCTTTTTGCCCCAGACACTGAAAATGGAGAAATGTTTGTGAGGTCAGTGATCCCATTGATGATCAGCTATGGAATCTGCATTGCCTTCAGTATCTGGATCCTTTTCAGTCCGGCTTCAGACCCGGGTACAGTACTGAATCTGCCTTGGTCGCCCTGTACGATGACCTGTGCAGGGAGAAGGACAGGGAGACTGCATCCCTGTTGGTTCTTCTGGACCTCTCGGCGGCTTTCGATACCATCAACCATGGTATCCTTCTGGATAGGCTAGCGGGATTGGGGGTTGGAGGCACTGCTCTGCACTGGTTCCGCTCCTATCTCAACGGTCGATTCCAGAAGGTAGTGCTGGGGGACCATGTCTCTAAGTCATGGCAGCTATGCCATGGAGTACCACAGGGCTCCATCCTATCCCCTCTGCTATTTAACATCTATATGAAACCGCTGGGAGAGGTCATCAGGAGGTGTGGGCTGCGGAATCATCAATACGCTGATGATACCCAGCTCTACCTCTTGTTTTCCACTAATCCAGGTGAGGCAGTGGCCGTGCTGAACCGGTGCTTGGCCGAGGTAAGGGAATGGATGAGGGCCAATAAACTGAAACTCAACCCAGACAAGACGGAGGTCCTGTTGGTTGGCGGATCGGGCTTCGGAGAGGGTGGATTTGACTTGGTCCTGAATGGTGCAACACTCCCTCTTAGGGATAAGGTCCGCAGCTTAGGAGTACTCCTCGACCCGGAGCTTTCTTTGGAAGCTCAGGTGACAGCGGTGGCGAGGAGCGCCTTCCTTCAGCTTCAGCTGATTAATCAGCTGCGCCCCTACCTGAAGTTCGACTGCCTGGCGACGGTGACACACGTGCTGGTGACTTCCCGCCTAGACTTCTGTAACGCACTTTATGTGGGGCTTCCCCTGAAGACGGTCCGAACACTTCAATTGGTGCAAAATAGAGCTGCCAGGTTGCTGACGGGGATGGGGCATTATGCTCACATGACTCCAGTCCTCCGTCAGCTTCACTGGCTGCCCATTGAAGCCCGGGCCCAATTCAAGGTGTTGGTTATGACCTATAAAGCCCTAAACGGCTTGGGTCCTGGCTACCTGAACGAGCACTTATGTCCGTATATGCCCGATCGACCTTTGAGATCTGCGGGAGAGTCCCTTCTCCGGGAACCCTCCATGAAAGAAATTAGGAGAGTAAGTACTCGGAGGAGGGCTTTCTCTGCGGTGGCTCCCAACCTATGGAATTCACTCCCCAAAGAGGTCCTCCTGGCACCGTCGTTACTGGTTTTTTGGCGCCAGGTAAAGACCTTTTTATTTAAACATCATTTTAATTGTTAAAACATATGATCTGGCCAGGGCAACTTCTTCTTCCTTCTCTTTTCTCCTCCTATATTATTTATTTACTTATTTTATACTGATAATTTTAATTTTATATTATTATGTTTGTAACTCAATGTATTTTTTGTATTTTTGTATTTAATGGTAATTTATTATGTTCTATTGCATTTCATTGTATTTTATTGTGCTGTAAGCCGCCCCGAGGCTTCGGCAAGGAGCGGCATAGAAATGTAATAATAATAATAATAATAATAATAATAATAATAATAATAATAATAATAGACTACCACGAAAAAACATAGCCAGAATGACTCAGAACAAGATCTCTGCTTCATGGGGAGAAGTGAATGTCACTGTTTTCTTTGCATACCCTCACTATGGCTGTGGTCCAATATTTATGATGCAAGAGATACTTGGAAGGGAGCAATTGGAGGAAAGGTCTGGATTACAACCACTATGAATGACAGTAACATTTACTTAGCATTTGATCCCAATAACTTTCAGTTTCTCCATGGTTTTTTTTTCCTTCATCATGAAGAGCCCCCAGAAGACAAGACTTGACCATTACAGTCCAGTTTCTCATGCCACTCTATGGTTTTGGCAGAATGCTTTCCATCGTTCCTACTCAGAGCATGCTTTTTCCATGAAAAGTTGGTCAAGATACAGACTTAAGGAGAAACTAGAGATGCTCCCCCAGGAGGAGCTGGAAAGAGTTTATTCACAAGACAGCTTTCACACTTACAACATTGTCCGAATAGTAGCCCATGCCTTAAATGCTGCATCTTCATCCCAATCCAAGTGGATATTGATGGCTGGAAGAGGAGACATATTGCACAGGCAGAAGCTGCTGTCCTGGCAGGTATTCCCCTTCCCTGTTGTGGTATCACATGGAGAAAGATTTGGGGTTCAGATGAGCAAATATGAGTTATAGGACATCATCTTTCCTATCATCTGTCAGTGCAGAATGGGAAATTGAGCTTGCTCTTCTGCCTTTGCTCTACCCTTAAAAAGCTACTTGGGTTTGCATTCTCAAATGTCGTGGGAGCATTTGCACTTTCCTCTGAATCCCTCAGGAACATAGCATCCTATTTCCTGTACTTACTTTCAACATCCTTTGCCTTCCATGTTGATGTAGTCAGTTTGAATCTGGTGGTATGAGAAAGGCCATTCAGAAGTCTTCTACTGGCCCCATCTATTCCACTGATTTCCATTTATTGAGCTGGGGAAAGGGCTTTCAGTGATGCCTCTGACCAGTATTCTCCTGATGATTTCCCATAGTGCCAATTACCAAAAAAGTATAAGTGGGCAGCTTCAGAGTGTGACAAACCCACCCTTACACAAAGCACTGGCATCTACTACTCCAGGAGTACTTCATTTTCTAAGAAAACTCTTCTACATTGCATGTATTTCAGTAACTAGTACCTAGTTGCTCATAACTTCTTTTTGGCTCAGGTTCTTGCAAAGAGGTGGTCAGGTCATTTGCAGGAAGTCTCAAGGATGACCATGTTCTAGAGTTTGCTGGTCTAGCTCCAGATTGAATCAGACTTGGTCCCCTGATGGATAGCCCTCATACAGAAAGTGGGTGGGCTTCACTCAGTTCTTTCTATTGGCTCTATCATTCCACTTTTATATGCTCATCCCTAGTATCCTGCTGGGCTAGCTTCAGTTTTGGGATGTTGAAGTCCTGCATTTCAGTAGTTCCGCTCCACCATGCACAGCTGGTTTTAGATAGTACATAGAGAGTTGTGTTTGACCCCTCAACTCCTAAGCTGTTCAGTCCCACAAAACATGTCCACATTCACATACTTTTGAATGCAGTAAAGGGTCCTCAGCATGCTGATGAGAAGTTTCTCTGTGGCCCTGTAAACTGTGCTTGTGTTGTGGCCCTGATAGTCCCTGACCAGTGCCTGAACTCAATAATGCACTGGATGAGGGTCAATAGAATGTTTTTGGATCCTGGGAAAAAGGAGGCTGTGTCTGAAACATGGTGCAGGAGGAGAGCTTTGTGGTTAGTCAGGACCAAAAAGAGGACAAAGTTGTGAAAACTGAGTGCAGATGGAGTGTGTTTTGGATTCTGCACATGGAAGTTCAGAACTCAGAGCAAGGATGGCTAAAATATTGAACATCCTTTCAACTCAGAGAGCTCTAGGACTATGGAGTGGCCTACAGATGCAATGAAGGAAGGAAGGAAGGAAGGAAGGAAGGAAGGAAGGAAGGAAGGAAGTTAACATGTTGTCTTCTCTGTCATTCTAGTTCCACCATTTCTTAAGAGGTATCAGACGTTCTAACACTTCCATAGATGGGCAGCATTTGGACAAGGATGAATGGCTGGAAGCCAACTTTGATATTGTGAATTGGGTGTTTTTCTCAATCACACACCTGGAATGATGACCACTGGGAGTTGGATGAGAGGGGAATTCCCAGAGAAAAAACTCAGCATCAACCCAGGTGCCATTGTGTGGCCCAAGCATTTTAATAAGGTGGGGAAAATAATTGCTGTGCTATTATTGTATGTGGATCAGTACTGATCTATTAATCTGTGAGACAATACTTATAAGACCTCCATTGTCACTCATTGCACACTTGCCTGGCAAAGGAAGAACATCACACACCTTGGGACTTGAACTTGTGTGCATTGATACAAAATTGCCATGCCTATGGAACATCCTTATTGCAGTATAGGCTGGGGAGCTATCCAGTATCCCAAGCCATCCCATTTGTGGATCCTTGCTCTTGTTTTTCAATGCATGGGTGATGGCATGACAAAAGCCTTCAACAACACTCCCAACCTAATCCACACTGCCAGGTAGCTCAACTCCTGCAAAAGTAGACCCAGATCAGCCAATAGCTACTCCATGCAGCGGGGTGAACATTTATCTGTAAAGGAAGAAAAATAGAAAGTTGACTTGGAGTGACAAAGCAAGCTTAGCATGGATGAGGTGAAAGGACAGTGAAAGGTGAGGCTCCCAGGGAATATTCTAAATGTCCACGGAGAGAGCTGTTTTCAACTGTTTTTGTCCCATACTGACAAGTTGTCCCCAACTTCTGGCCAACTACCCATTTTATTGGGGATACTGCAGAGGTTTCTCCCCCACAGATATTCACCATATCTGCTAAGCTGCTGTGGTATTCATTGAGAGTTTTTTGAATGAAACGTAGAAACAGAGTGAGTCAGAAGGGGCCTCCTGGGCCATCTAGTCTGACCCCCGGCTCCAGCCAGCTCCACTCATATCATGCCCACCATGTGCATGTCTAATGAGGCGTCCCTGAAATGCAAAGAAAAGAGAGCTCCATTTCTGCCCAGACAGTGGAATTCAGGGAAGACAGGCATCTTCTGAAGCTGTGTCTGGGTGCACTAAATAAGGCCCACAGACTGGTTCTGATTCTTGACAACTCCCATATTGCATGGCTTGCTAGTTTGGAAATTCAAGAATGGGGGAGTCTGTGGCATTGCATTCTCTGTGAAAGAAGAGGTGTTTTTGGATGCCTTACAGGCAGTAGAAGTTCAAGTGACTTCTGGGACCTGGAGCAAGAGGCAGATTATGTGGGGGAGTGGGGTTGTGGGGGTTTTCAGTTCTGCCATTTCCTTGAGTTGCAGCCTGGCTTATATTCTCCATGTATTGGGAACTTCATCTCTATATCAATACCATGCACTTTATGTGGGGCTACCTTGGTACAGAGGCTCTGGTTGTTGTGTGACGTGGCAACCAAGATAGTGAAAGTGAGCCAAATCCATATTTATGCAGCATTTAGTATTAAAATAACATTTGCCATTTTTGCAGCCACATCACATTGTTTTTCATATTCAGCTTGTGATCTACAGTAGTTCTAGCTTCCTTCCCGAGTAGTCACCATCTGGTAGCCATGCATTTGGCTTCTTCTTCCTAGCTGCAGAACATGGCACAATCTCACTGTGCTGTTTTCAGTCTAGCACTCCATTCCATGAAAATAATTGAATTCTGTTTTTGTCTCCCAGGGGATTAGCTATCCCACCCAGTTTAGTGTATTATGAACATTCTATGTGCATTCCCTGAACTTTCTGCTCCAATTTAATGAAAAGTTTGGAGGACAGGGCCTATGACTGAACCCTGTGGCACACCACTCATGGCCTCCCTCCAGTTTGAGAAGGTTCTGAGTCTTTGAGTCCGATTCTGTAGGTGGCTGTGGTTCCATCTAATAATTTTTCTATCCACTCCAGCAACATAATTCCTTTTAACTGGCAATGCTTCATTTGGATTCTTCCTCTTCTTTCTGATGATGCTGATGGTGGTGGTGGAACAAGGGAAGTGACAGAGACCAGACAGGACCCTTCTCAGGTGTGGCTCTCAAATCTGAAGTAGCTTCCCAAACAAGAGAGGGACTGTCTCTACCTGCATTGAAAGCAGCAGTCAGGAAAAACAGGAATTTGGGACCAATCTGCCCTTTTTATTAATAATCAAATAAGGGCTTTTCCTGATGTCCCACACCACCAGGCTTTATGTGTGCTGTTGTAAAGCTTGTTTGCATGTCACTTCTGTTCTTTGAGGCTAGTTTGTGAGTTGATTGCACTAGTGATCTTGCAGTATTGCACAGTTTATTGCAAAGCCTGGACTGAATAAATGAGTGGACCTGCTGCATTGGAGCTGAAAAAAAAAGCAAAAGTCCTTGGGTGGATCATGCTTCCTTTACTTATTCCCTGCACAGTTCAATGCTCAAACAAGTGAGTGAATGAAACTGGATTCCCTGCCATATGTAGTACATGAAAGAGCCACATTCAGAAAGTATTTCAAAAAGGGATTGGTGGTCACTGGAACTACAGATCCCACTGGACACGTTCACACAATACAATTCACTGCCAGGAAATTTACTCCTCACACTGCTCCTTCTCCTCACTGCCAGGTGGCACCTCATTCCAGGTGTGTGGAGAGCTGTCACCCCAGTTATGTCAAGCAGACTAAGGAAGGGAAGCCGCCCTGCTGCTACGCTTGTGCCCCGTGTGCGGAAGGGACAATCTCCACTCAGGAAGGTGGGTCTCCACAGAGGAAACACTTTTCCCTTTGGATGTAAGGCAAATGGCTGAGTCTGCCCAAATTCTCTATGTGTAATAGGTGGCCCATTTGTGAAATGAAAGGAGCACATTAGTGAGCAAGAAGGGAGCCTTTTCAGGTGTGGCTGCCTGTCAGTGAAACACGCTGCCCAGAAGACTCACCCACTGCCAAAGGTGCTGGGATCCCAGTGGCAGGGGAAGCCAGGTACATTTGCTCCGCCGTTTTAGCAGTGTTGATGCTCTTGAACTTTGCATCCTCTCAATTAAGTCCTCCACTTCTTAGGAATTAATTGATCATCATTTTTAGACAAAACTGTCGAGGGTAGCTTTTGAAGTCAGTGGAGTATCCAAGTGGGGCTCCGAACATGTCCATTCCATCCTGCCCCTGTGATTTGGCTTTTCAAGGAACCCTCCCCACACAGCATTCTGCCAGATCCTGCCCCTCTTTAGGAACTGGTGCAAACTACCTGCTAACCTTTGCATTATAGGCAGCATAGCAATGAAGTAAAATGAAATGAAATGAAAGAAGGCAATGTCCCATAACTTAAACTTGCTTCACGCAACCACTTCTTGTGGACATCAAAGAGGAAAAAATGGGTCTCTCAACTATGTTGGCCTTAGCACAGTTTAGCATCATCTATTTATTTAGCTATTTGATTTGTATTCTGAGACTCTTTAGCCCAAATAGCCAACATGCATAATCCTTTCATTGAGCTCATATTGATGCTTTACTTCTGACTGTCAGGAGCTCCATCCTGTCCTACAGAGATGTGCTGACATATCCTGTTATTGCAGGACCTCTTGTAGTGGAAAAGCCAGAGAGAGAGCCAGGGAAGCAAAAGGTGTGCCCCTCCACCCCCGACCCTTGGAGACTTTGCCTTCTCTCCCTGCCAGATCACACACAATTACCTCCTGATGTCTCCCACATACCCTTCGTCACTAACTTCAGTAGCTGCTGATCTGGATGTACCACAGATGGTGACATTGCTGAAGGAGCTTCCCTTCTTTCCAGATGCAGAGCAGTGCAGCACGTGTTCTGAAGATCAGCATCCAAACAAGGACCGAGATCTCTGCATCCCCAAGAGAATTACTTTCCTCTCCTATGAGGAACTGTTGGGAATTCTCCTGGTTTCCTTTGCCCTAATTTGGCTTTTAAGCTCAGGTGTTATATTGGGAATCTTCATCAAATTCTGAGAAACACCAATTGTCAAAGCCAATAACAGGAACCTCTCCTACATTCTCCTTGTCTCTCACCTGCTTTCCTTCTTGTCTTCCTTTCTGTTCATTGGCCAGCCAAGCAAAGTGATTTTTCTGCTCCGTCAAACAGCCTTCAGCATCATCTTTTCAGTTGCCATCTTGAGTGTGTTAGCCAAAACCATCACTGTGGTGCTGGACTTCCTGGCCACCAAGCCAGGGAACAAAGTCAGAATGTGGCTGGGAAAGAGCTTGGCCAATGCCATTATCATTTCCTGTTCCAGTGTACAACTGGTCATCTGCTCCATCTGGCTGGCCATGTCTCCACCCTTTCCAACTCTGACATGAACTCCCAGCCTGGGCACATTATCCTACAATGCAATGGGGGTTCTCTGGTCATGTTCTTCACTGCCCTGTGCTACATGGGTTTCCTGGTTTCCATCTGCTTCACAATGGCTTTCCTGGCCAGGAAGCTGCTGGGGGCTTTCAATGAGGCCAAGCTGATCACCTTCAGCATGCTGGTCTTCTACAGTGTCTGGGTGTCCTTCGTGCCCTCCTACCTGAGCACCAAGGGCAAGTACATGGTGGCCGTGCAGGTCTTTTCCATTGTGGCCTCCAGTGCTGGGCTGCTGGGCTGCATCTTTCTTCCCAAGTGCTATATCATAGTGCTGAGGCCTGAGTTGAATTCCAAGGGACATCTCATGCTCAAAAGCAAAGGTGCCATCTGATTCATTTGTTTAGCCTGGGAATAGGACTCTGGATATCTGCTAATGTGATCGTCTTTTCAATACTGTTCCCCAAGGGGTTTAATGCACCTCCTACATAGGCTCAGCTGGCTACCTATTTTTTGACCTTTGGTGCCATGTGAAGACTTTTGTCTTCTTGTAAGCATTAAAGTTCTTCAGCAGCTGTTGCTTTAAACATGCAAGTATAGTTTTAGATCTTTGCAGCATTGCTAGATTGTACTATGACTTTTAAGTGGGGTGTCAAGATTTTGAATGTTTTACATTTTTTATGTTGCTGTATTTTTGTCCTTGTATCTGCAGTGAATGTCCAGAGAGTTTTGGCTATTGGCTTGCTACAATAAAGCAATATGGATAATAATCCAGCCAGCATTGCCACTTCTCTTTAATCAACAGGCTCCTGTTAGTACTACATTCATTTCCCACTCTTCATCTTCTTGCATGTCAGCCAAATCAGCTCACAAGGTCATTCTCCTCTATATTTTATCCTCAAAACAACAATTTTGTAACATCTATGACTGGTGAATGATCTCTGTATGAGTTTCATGTCCATGTGGGGTTGAGAACCTGTGTCTTGCCAAACAAGTTGAAAATAGTTGGAGCACCTTCATTGTCAAGCCACCATTTGTCTCCTCCTCTGGAAAAGAGAGCTCTCCATGTTGAGCTTCAGCCTGGTTGCATCTGAACACCTGCTTTTCTTCCAGAAAATTTTGGGGAGCAGATCCCCTCAAAAGGAGTTGGATGCCCTCCAGAATGCCTTGCATTGTTTGAGATCTTTTGCTGGGGTTTAATATACACAGGCCAAAATGACAAGCCCTGGTTTTGCATTTGAGCAGACACACACAGCACTTAAAAAAGAAAGTTCATACCTCTGAAAAATAGAGGGCAGGCACAAGCTTTTAACTTGATGGTGCCCAGACAGCAAATCTTCCTGTTGCATCCTGATCTTCCTCTTGATTTCTAAGACACTGAGAACAATGCTGGAGAAACCTAGTTCCTTAGCCTCTCCCTACTGGCCTGTGTGGACAAAACACAATTTAGGGTTGTCCCACAGAGGACCCCCCCCCCCGCCCTGGATCTGAGGGCAGCTTGAGAGCAGTTGCCATGTCTGCATTTATGAATATGGTCCTGCATCAGCATTCATTAATCTGTGTGGTTGACATTGATGTTCAGCCCCAGTTAAGTGGGGAACTGCATGTTTTCCTCTAGTAGGAATCCTGCACATTAATGCCAGGCTTTCTGCAGAATTGCTCAGACCATAAAGCAGATCCAGAGATTTCTGCACAGGGCTCAGCAAGACCTGTAGGAAGAAACTTGGAAGTGCAGGCTCAGAAAAGATGTAGGTGCCACATATCTTGCAGCCAAAGCACAGAAGAGGGAGGAAATTGCTCTGAAGTTCAGCACTGCTATCCCTGCCTGATCCAGGGGAACTGAGTGCTCTTTTCTAGGAGCCAGCACCCAAAGACCAAAAGTGGTCCCCGTGGTTTGTGGGTCCCACCCAGTGTTTCCTCAGATTTGCAGCACAAGACTGAGGCTGTGCTCAGACAACACAACAAGCAACTCCATGTGGTTTCCAGGGCCCAAGCACTGCAGCCTGTTAGAATGGGGGAGAAAACATTCATGGGCCAAAGCCCAGGTTGGTCGGGGAGGAAATGGGGTGGTCAAGAGAGGGAAAGGGAACAGGACAAGGTGAGTTTAAGGAAAAGGACAAAGTCAATGGCAGGTGGAAAATTGGGGTACACTTGCACACACAAAAGTACAACTAATAAATAACAAGTAAGTCCTGTTCTGTCAGAATGCACCTTTGTGATGTTGAACACTTCTTGTTCAAAGCAGTTGTAGAGAAATTGTGCATCCATTCAGTAGAAGTCACAGTGACAAACCCCCAGCAAATCATTTATAGATCAATGGTGTCCATGTTCATGTTGTGGTGAAACTCCCTGGAATTCATCCCTCTTCAGTTCATGAACACTCTCTTGGGCTCAAGCCTTCTTAGAAAGTGAGTTGAACTGAGAATATGTCCATGAGCAAGTGCAGAATTCTGGCTGCACTACTTGCCAAAGAAGGGCTGTGAGCATGTGCATGGAAGAGGGATCCTGCTTGTGCAGTAGTTGTGTGGGTTCAATTGCTGCTGGAAGACTCAGCAAGTACTCCAAGAAGTGAGACACATCTGCAAGAAAGCAGGAATCAGATGCATTCTGTCATGTCTAACTACCTGGAGGAGTCATTAGCACATGTAAGAGAGAGAGAAGATCCCAGTGAGAGTCAGGCTTTAGAGCAAGAAGATTTCTACTTGGTTCCCATAGCAAAAATGTCCTCCCCCCTGCCACCTGACTCTGACGAAGTTTTTGTCCGGCCTGCAGAAATTGCTGAGCAGACCATGGGACAGCCCATTGCCATGGAGAATGCCCAGCTGAGGAGAAGACTTCAGCGGTTGAGCCAATTAGAAGAGAGGCAAAGTAAAAGAAGGAGGGAGAGGAGCTTATCTCACCCTTGTGGGGAGGGGCATTCACGTAGGGTTAAGAGTACATCATAAATCTGAGATAGATCAGAAAGGAGGGGGCAACTGTATTGCTTAGAACTACCATTAATGGCTCCTGTACTATTCATCGACTGTGCATCTTTGAAGTTGTTTAGAATAAAAGGCTTTAAACTTTTATTGCCTGTATCTGTGTGAGTAATTAGGAAGAATGCTCCGGCCTCATGACACATTCCCACCCCAAACACTCTCCTCACACATCCAGCATCTCCACCAAACACACTGCTCCAACAGATGCAAAATTCCCACAACACAGCACACAGTCATACTTCTGCAGCACTGATCTTTTGGATGCGCATGGTGACCAGGACAGAAAACATCTGGGGCACCAGGCTGGCCTCAGCCCCAGCCATGACAGTGAACTTCTTTTTTTCTATGAGGTGCTGATGACCATATAAAACTCTGCTGCTCTGATGACTGCTGTTGGAGTTCCCCTAATAAAAGTTATGAGTTTTATACTTTGGAATAAAGAAAGCCTTGCCTGTGTTCCTGTTCCCTCCAATCTGCAGGGTTTTTCCATTCAGGTCCCTTCTATGGGAAAAGGATTTAATATAGCTGCTTCTGTCAGCATCCCACAGCCTTCCTGGAATTTCCTACCTTGGACTATAAAAAGCAAACATTGGCACTGATAATTCTGTAGCCTCAGCTTAGTTTTCATTATTGGGTTTTCCCTTTTATTTCTTTGGATGTTGGGTTCCTTCCTTCCTTCCTTCCTTTTTGGTTATCTATTATTCACGCCTTTGATATGTCATAAAGTTTTCCAGATGTCTCTAACAGTTTTGTCATGTTTCTGTATTGTAATTTTGTGCTTCTATTGTTCTTCCATATCACCCACTCAACATCTCCTCCCTCCTCCCTGCAAGCATATGGCATATGTGACACCAACACCATAAGCCAGGTTGTCCAAAGTCTGGCCCAGAGGCCAATTGTGGCCCGTTTTCAAATTTCAAGTGGCCCGCAGCCTCTTCTCCCCGCCGGCTCAGCCTGTCACTCATTCCCACTGGCTGGCGTTTTTCCCTTCACCGTACAGTGGTTCCCACATCTGTCCCCTGCTGCCTCCTGCTCCTTCAAGGCTGGTGGTTATATTTCACCAGAAGGTGGCAGTAGACCTGAGTCAGCACTCTGCCACATGACCCTTGTGACACAAGGCTTGTGTGCCCATTTCTAAAATGGCGACTGTAACTAAAAAAAGGAAAGTTGACAGCGAGGGCAGCTGCTTCCAGGACAAGTGGAAATTGGAGTATTTTTTCACTGAAATACAAAATAACTGTCTGCCTAATTTGTCAAGAGACTGTGGCTGTTTTCAAGGAATTCAATATCAAGAGGCACTACCAGACAAAACATGCTAACTACAACAAGCTAACTGTGAACGAATGTGGCAAAAAAATTGAAGGAACTGGAAGCTGCTTTAATGGCACAGCAGCACTTTTTCACAAGAGCCCGTGAGTCAAATGAAAATGCCACAAAGGTGAACTACGAGGTGGCAACACTGATTGCCAAGCACTGCGAATCTTTTACTGAGGGTGAATTTATTAAAGACTGCATGTTGAAAATGGTGGAGAAAATTTGTCCTGAGAAGAAGCAAGAGTTTGCCAGTGTTTGCCTGGCTCATAACACCGTGGTACGGAGAATTGAAGACGTTTCATCTGATATTAAGAGACAGAGGCAAAAGGAGTGGGGTTTGACTTTTTTTCGTTAGCCTGCAACAAAAGCACGGATGCATCTGACACCGCTCAGTTATTGATTTTTTTGAGAGGAGTGGACAATGACATGGACGTGAGTGTAGAGCTACTTGACCTCCAGAGCCTTAAGGACCAAACAAGAGGAACAGATTTATCTGTTTCTGTTTGTTCCATTGTAGATGACATGAAACTACGGTGGAAAAAGTCACTGGGATTATTACAGATGGCACACCTGCCATGGCTGGCGAGCTAAGTGGATTAAAAACCCTAGTCTGTAACAAAGTCAGCGAAGAAGGAGGCAAAGCTCTAAAACTCCACTGTATTATTCACCAACAAGTTCTCCGTGCCAAACATCTGAAATATGATCATGTTCTGAAACCGGTGATGAAGGCTATTAATTATATTCTCTCCAAAGCCCTGTGCCACCGCCAGTTTCAACAGTTTCTACTCGACATCCAGGCTGAATATGGAGAAGTTGTGTATCGCAATGAGGTAAGATGGCTCAGTCGGGGGCCTGCACTGCAGCTCTTCTACTCTCTTAGGGAGGAAATCGGACAATTCTTGGCAAAAAAGGGAAAGCCGATGCCAGAGCTATCTGATCCTGTTTGGCTGACTGATTTTGGATTTTTAGTTGACGTAACATGACATCTGAATGTGCTGAACACCAGCCTTCAGGGCCAAAATGCAGTGGTAAGCCAACTGTATTCACATATCAAAGCCTTTGGGACCAAGTTGTTACTTTTCCGAAGGCACTTGTCACAAATGCAGCCCAATACCACACATTTCCAATCGCTGCAGGAAATAATGACCAGTTTTCCGCAGAACAATATGAGTGTGCAAATAAGGAGGTATGAAGCAGACATCTCATCTCTGGCTGAGAAGTTTCAACAGCACTTTTGAGATTTTGCAGCTATTAAAAAGGAGATCACGCTTTTTTCATCTCCTTTCTCTGTGGATCCTGATGACACGCCAGACCACCTGCAGCTGGAGCTCATTGAGCTGCAGTGTGACGCTGAGTATCGCAGTCAGCACCAACAGCTCCCTCTTGTCAATTTTTACCACCAGCTGGATAAAGACAGGTTCCAAGAGATTCGAACATTTGCTAAGAAAATGCTGAGCCTGTTTGGTTCAACATACTTGTGCGAGAAGACATTCTAGGTTATGAATATTAACAAGAACCGCGTGAGGATGAGACTAAGTGACTTTCACCTGCGTGACATCTTGCACATCAAAACCACTGTTTTTGATCCAGACCTGGCCTATATAATGCAGTCGAGATCTCAGTATCACCCTTCACATTAGTGCAGTTAAGTTATTTGTTTAGTCTTTCATAAAATAGTTCATTTGCATTTAATGTTAATGGTTCAAAGAATGTCAGGTTGAATGGTTGGCCCCCACACATTTTCACCTCACCAAATCTGGCCCTCCTTGCAAAAGTTTGAACACCCCTGCCATAAGCACTCTGCACAACTCCTGTTTCCTGGTAGCCAGTCTTAAACTGCCTACCCCTCAGCACTGCTGTAATTGAGGGATTTCTGTTTACTTTTAATGAAATGTTGAGTGCTTGATTGCACGCTTCCACTGAATCCATATATTCATTCCAAGCAGTTCTAGAATCCTGATGCTGCAAATGCCCCACAAGCTAGTATCTCCTATTTTCTTCCTTCACAGTCTCCTCAAATGCCATCCAAGCACTGAAGGTGTTTTGAGAATAGGCAGGACTGAGATTGATGGGCAGCCACCCTAGATCCTGTGATTGGTACAAATTCAGGTTGACCAACTGGACAGGTATATATAAATGGAAGGTTCAACAAAGGTGCAGTCTAGTGTACATCAAGGATGAGTAAGGGGTGGCTCTTCAGATGTTGTTGGACTGCATCCCTTCCATCAAACCTTGGCATTGGTTATGCTGTCAACTGGGAATTTGTTGCTTGTTGCAAGTCACAGAGTCATGTCCAAACCACTGTGGCCCCATGGACAATGTTCCTCCAGGCCTTCCTGTCCTCCACCATCCCCCAGAGTCCACTTAAGGTCACGCCGACTGCTTCAGTGACTCCATCCAGCCACCTCATTCTCTGCCATCCCCTTCTTCCTTTCCATCAGTTGTTCACAGCGTTAGCATATTCTCCAGTGAGTCTTTCCTTCTCATTGGGTGGCCAAAGTTTTCCAGTTTCATCTTCAGTATCTGGCCTTCTAAAGAGCAGTCAGGGTTGATCTCCTGTAGGACTGTTTGGTGTGATCTCCTTGCAAGCCAAGGGACTTGCAGGAGTCTACTCCAGCACCACAATTCAAAGGCCTCAATCCTTCAGTGCTCAGCCTTCCTTACGGTCCAGCTTTCACAGCCATACATTGCAACTGGGAAAATCATAGCCTTGACTATATACACTTTTGTCAGCAGGGTGATGTCTCCGCTTCTTAGTATACTATCTAGATTTGCAATAGCTTTCCTCCCACAGAGCAAGCATCTTTTAATTTCTTGGCTGCAGTCACCATCTGCAGTGATCTTGGAGCTAAGGAAAATAAAATCTACCACTAACTTTTGCTCTCTCCTCTTTCACCTGCATCAAGAGGCTCTTTAGTTCCTCTTCACTTTCTGCCATTAGAGTGGTATCATCTGCATATTTGAGGTTGTTGATATTTCTCCCAGCAATCTTAATTCCAACTGGGGATTCATCGAGCCCCGCCTTTCTCATGATGTGTTCTGCATATAAGTTAAATAGGCAGGGCGACAGTACACAGCCTTGCACAACTCCTTCCTCAATTTTGAACCAATCAGTGGTTCCGTGTCCAATTCTCACTGTTGTTTTTTGACCCGCATATAGGTTTCTAAAGAGACAAATAAGATGGTCTGGTACTCCCATCTCTTTAAGAACTTGCCACAATTGGTTGTGATCCACACAATCAAAGGCTTTAGCATAGTCAATGAAGCAGAAGTCGATGTTTTTCTGGAACTCCCTAGCTTTCTCCATGATCCAGTGTATGTTGGCAATTTGATCTCTCGTTCCTCTCCCTCTTTGAAACCCTGTCTGTACTTCTGGTGGTTCTCGGTCCACATACTGCTGGAGCCTAGCTTGTAGGATTTTGAGCATAACTTTGCTAGCATGTGAAATGAGTGCAACAGTGCAGTGGTTTGAACTTTCTTTGGCATTGCTTGTCTTTGGAATTGGAATGAAAACTGACTTTTTCCAATTCTGTGGCCACTGTTGAGTTTTCCAAATTTGCTGGCATATTGAGTGTAGCACTTTTACTGCATCATCTTTTAGGTTTTTAAATAGCTCAACTGGAATGCTGTCACCTCCACTAGCTTTGTTGTTGCTCAGACTTCCTAAGGCCCATTTGACTTCACATTCCAGGATGTCTGGCTCAAGGTCAGTGACCACCCCATCGTGGTTATCAGACATATTAAGCTCTTTCTTGTATAGTTGCTCTGTGTAATATTTCCACCTCTTCTTAATCTATTCTGTCTCTGTTAGGTCCCTGCCTAACAACTTTCTTGAAGAGATCTCTGGTCCTCCCTATTCTATTGTTTTCTTCTCTTTCTTTGTATTGTTCATTTAAGAAGGCATCTCTTCAAGCTATTCTCTGGCATTCTGCATTCAATTGGGTGTATTTTTCTCTTTCTCCCGTGCCTTTTACTTCCCTTCTTTCCCTAGCTATTTGTAAAGCTTCCTCAGACAGCCATTTTGCTTTTTTGCATTTCTTTATCTTTTGATGGTTTTACTTACTACCTCTTGTACAATGATGCAAACTTCTGTTCCTAGTTCTTCAGGTACTCTTTCTGTCAGATGTAGTTCCTTAAATCTATTTATCACCCATACTTTATATTCATCAGGAATATGTTTTCAGTCAAACCTGAATGGCCTAGTGCTTTTCCCTACTTTCTTCAATTTGAACTTAATTGGGAATTTGGGAACTACCAATTGGGAATTGCCAAATTGGAATTGCCACACCTTATCTCCAGGGCCACCGATTCCTGATCCCTGGCAAATTCTAAGGTTTTTCTTAATCCTGACCCTTCTACTATATCTTCCATACCAGTACTTTCCATTCTCATTGAGCCACGTGAGAAGACGGAGCCCCACTGGGGAATCCTCCCAGCCTTCTTTTACTCCAGCTCTGCAGCTGCTCCTTCAGCCCTGTGGGGAGTCCATGAAATTGCAGGCATGACTCCTTTTCTGTCAACAAGCAAACATATCGTTGTTTCTTCTGCATGCCAAAGCTCAAGAGATTATTTTGCAGAGGTGGCCTTTGGGATCAGCAATCTGAACATGAGAACTGGGGGGCAATATCTTGCACTGTGACAGAAGAACTGGGTGGGTAGTTATTGAAACTCCTGTGGTATCTAAAGCTTGGGGTGTTAATAACCGGAAGCAGGCAGGCGGGAAACTCAGTTGCTGAAGCTTAGCAGCATCCACCACCCATATCAGCATTTAGATACTCATAGCAGGCTTCATTGTGCAATAGTTTTCTGTCTTGTCCTATGACCTGGCCATGGATATTAAAAAAGCAGGCACAGAAGGGGTGTAGAAAGTTAATGCAAGAAGAATGTCCTTGCTTCTCCTGCTTCTGATCCTGTTCTTGCCCCATGCAGCCTGCAAGATGGTGAAAGCAAGAGGTCCCTTTGATCTGATTATTGCTAAAAAGCCAGCATCAAATTATAACAGACCAGGGGACTACCTCATCAGTGGAATCCTCTCTTCACAGTACTTCCTGGATCACAAACCTTACGTCTTCTCTGAGTCCCCTTTAACCAGGATCAATCAGTAAGTGATGCTGATTTTGTGCCTTCCCCCTGCAGTCCAATTACCCCCTTCAATGGAGACCACCAGCATCTTCTAGACACTCTGGCCATCCCTGAAGAATCACTCTTTGCACTTTCTTCCTACTGTCCCTTGGTGTAGGAGAATTTGGTGGAGATGCATGAGATCTTTTTCCACTCCGATTTTGATCAATATATATCCAGTTCATGTCTTCTAGATTAGGCAGGGACTGTCAACTGTCATATTTTTGACCTTACAATGTGATTCATAGGATTAAAAATGTCCTTGATGGAACGTCTAGATTTTAAAAGGCATACTTTCTTGAAATGTTCCCAAATATGCTTTAGTGAGACCAGAAGCAGGGTGCACTCAAAGAGATTTTAAAAAGTAAAATTCTTCTTTGGAAATAGATTTCAGTTAGAAAGAACTTCAAAATGTGCACTTTGCTGATTCACGCATCTGCATAATCAGGGGAATGGATGCTCATTCCTTCCTGTGAGAACTCCTGGTCATTGCCAAGGGTTCCCCCCTGAGATTTTGGAGAGTGAGCAATTTTGAGCTTCTCCAGCTTGGCTCCTTCTGAAGCAGCACCCTGGAGGAGACCAGCAGGATCCAGAACTGGTGTCCAGACCTGCCAGTGAAATGAGCCAGAGCAGGGAATGGCTCATTGAGGGAGGAAAGCAGTCAACCAGCCACTTGCTGGTCAAGGCAGGTTGATGCAGGGTTGGTTTCAGAGAACCGTTTAGAGCTGGAACTCAGAACATCATTTTATGCAGGCTCAAAGAAGTGTGTGCACCTGCTACTATCATGCAAGTGCAGTGCAGTGTGGATCTCCTCTGCACTCTGGAGAGTTCTATCACCCCCAGCTCCGGGAGAACTCTAAAAGAGCCATGCTTGGTCAGGTATAGGCCTATCCAGTCTGTTTTCTCTTTGCACAGTGGCCAACAACTAGGGCAGGAAGAGCGGCTGCCTATGCGCCCATGTGCCCCAGCAACTGGGTTTATCTAGACATTCTGTAGCTGATACTGGAGGTCATACGTGTCCAGCATGACCACCACTGATGGTCCTTTTCCCCCGAAAGCCTTTATAAGTCACACACATGGGGGCATCTTAGAAGACCAAAGAGCTGCATCTTTGTATAGCCTCTAGGCTGTAGAAGCCTTCCTGGGAGAAGCAGCCTTCCTGGGATTTCTGCCAAAGAACATTCCTGGTTATGCACTGTCACCATGAGCCCCTCTTTGCTAGATGCAAATGGAAGATGGGTGAGCCAAAAGAGAGGGAAATACTTCTTTTCATTGACCAGCTGCATGATACACTTCTTTTGCCAAGCTCAAGGCACCAAGGTTCAATTTGGATATCAGGAAGTACTTCCTGATGGTTAGGACCCCAGGGGTATGGAATGGGCTTCCATGGGATGTGCTTGAAGCCCCATTTGGGAGGGCGTTCAAGGACATGCACATGGTAGGCGTGTCATGAATGGAGCCAGCTGGAGCTGGGGGTCAGACTAGAATGCTAGGGGACCCCTTCTGATTCACTCAGTTTCTATGTTAATGTTGTCAGGAGGTGTGGGGGCTCACTCATCTTACCATGACAGCTACTGGAGAGTCACCAGAGATGGTGGGGCATGACTGGGAATCTGCTTGGGAGGAACAAGGTATGGGAATCCATTTGTGGGAAAGTGTAGGTACACGCACAGCTGCATGGGATTGGCAACCGGAGCAGGGACAGTTGTGCTGGGGAAGGGAGAATGAATATAGGGCTGAGAGAAACAGGAGGGAGTGGTGAACAGAGGAAGAGAGAGTGAGTGAGAGGGCAGAGGAGGGAAGGAAAGGATAAGGTGCCTCACAAAAGCAGACTTTGGGAAAAGCTGGAAGTGGCTGGTGACTGAAACATGGAGATGACTGGACAGGAGCAGCAAGGGCAGACCCAGTGCCCAAAACACGCAGTTCCTGACAGAATATCAGTTTTCAATCTTCGAGGAAATAGACACTTGGCTCTGTTGGAAAGATCAAATGTTTAAACCCCTGCCACCTTATTGACTGGTGCCCAAGTATCTGCAGTCATTCACGATAATATATGACCAAGTAATCACAAACTCAACTCCAAAATCTCAGCCCATGTACAGACACTTTTATCACCTGCTGGTCAAGTTCACCAATGCAGAGTGTTTTCAGGTAATCTTAGTACACTAGCATCCTGGTGTCTTTAGGCATCACATAATGTTCTAAACTGATCTGAAATACTGGGAACAGTAGGATTGAAAACACTACTGACTCCTGTATTGATCGGTCAGTCTAGCAAATAAACAGGAAATGTTTAAACAAGCAAATGTGTCTGATGGAGGAGCCATTCAGGAAATCTGGTTTGACAACGTTTACTTAGCAGAAGCTTGCCTCTGTGGGACTAGATGCTTAGAAACAAATGGACAGCATCTTTTCAGTTTTTCTGATGAGAACAAACTCACTAATGGGATCAGCCTCCAGCAGCTTCTTACTCCAGCCAATAATACAATCTTAAGGCAACAGCAACGCTAAACAGCAACCTGGCTGGGAATTCTGCTGCCTTGTGAGAAAGAGTAGATTTGATTTTGTAACACAAAGGCACATATAAGCAACATTTTTCTGACATGATTTACCTATAATTGCCCAACACTCCTCACCTCCCCAGAGGCTTTCTCACTCTTTACTTTTAACTAGTGGCAAGGAAGGGTCCAGGTGAGGAGAGAGCTTTGGTGTTTCATGGAAGCTGTAAACCACAACTAAAAAGGACAAGCCGGGTAAGCTTGCTTCCTGAGTTTTACATGGAACAAGGCACCTTCAACTCGCCCCTCCCTCCTATTCCTGTTACAAATGTCAATCATTTCCTTGCAGTTTCCTGCTCCCAAAGTATTGGCACACCCTGTCCTTCTTGTTTGCCATTCAGGAGATCAACCAGAATCCCATGCTCCTCCCAAATATCACTCTGGGCTACAACATCTACGAGAGCCATTATTATGGAAGGACCACATCCTATGCAATGATAGACTTGGTTGCTGGGGGAGAAACTTACCTTCCAAACTACAGCTGTGGAAGAAAGAAGGAGCTGCTGGCTGTTTTTGAGGGGATGGAATCAGAGCTCTCCTTCCAAATTTCGACCATGTCAGACATCTACAAGGTCCCACAGGTATGAATAAGGAGGGGAGAGAAGGCAAGCTGCATGGAAAGGGGAGATGGGACTGTTCAATGTTCATGCTTTCCTCAGCTGTTCTTTATCCTGGTAAGAAAGAAGTCCAAAATGTCCATCCCTTCTTTGCTTCCCCAGATCAATCATGGCTTTGTGACTCACATTCAAAGTGATGAAAATCAGTTCCCTTTTCTCTACCAGATGGCCCCAAAGGAAGAGATCCAGTATCTGGGCATGTTCCAACTGCTCCTCTTCTTTGGATGGAGGTGGATTGGTGTCATTGCTTCAGACACTGACCATGGGGAGAGGTTCATTCAAACCATGGCACCCATCTTGACCAGCAATGGAATTTGCATCGCCTTCGCCAAAAAGCTCCCACGAAACATCAAGCGGCAGTTGCACCAGAGTGGCCTATCCGTCATGTGGAGACAAGCCAACGTCATTCTGTATTGTGCAGATCCTCATTATGGCTGTGTTCCAATCTACTTGATAGAGAAAATGCTGGAAGCAACACAGATGGGAGCAAAAGTCTGGATCACAACCAATTTCCGGGACATCAATTCGAACATGTGTCTAAAACATGCTGACTTTGCATACCTACATGGTTCATTGTCCTTTGTCATGAGGACCACAAAAGAGATCAAATACGACTACCAAGCACCAATTTCCAATATAACTAAACAATTTTGGTATAAAGCTTTTCATTGTTTCTACTGGACAGAGACATTGTCCCTGAACATCGGGACAAGATGCAGAGAGAAAGAGAACCTGGAGCTGTTGCCCCAGGAAGAGGTGGAGAGAATCCTGTCCCAGGACAGGTACAGTGTGTATAACAGTGTCCAAGCTGTGGCCCATGCCCTGCATGCTGCATCCTTATCCCAGTCCAAGTGGAGATTGAGGTTGGGTGGAGGAGACAGGCTGGAAGGTGCAGCATTGCAGCCATGGCAGGTATTTGTTTTTCCTCTTGCTTCACCAGAACAAAGAGCAAAAGAACCTCACTAAAAACAGCCAGGCATGTTTTCCAAATCTTGATGGTTCCTAAAACATGGCAGAATGGGCCCCAACAAGGACTATCTAACAGGGTTTCTAACCTCATCTAAGACGCAAATTCATCTAGCCTAGGTTCTGCTGAGATGGGCAACTGGCTGCCCAGGGAGCCAAGGAGCATCAAATATCATCCTGCTTGGGTGACCCAGGATGTGGTGAACATGGGCTCATGTCTCTGATATTGGAGGTGCATGTAACCCTCAGGAATATGAGCCACTCACAGCCTTCTCCTCCCAGAATGTTTCTGAATTCCATTGCCTGGAAATTTAGAGCTCAAAGTGAGTAGGCATAATGTATTGACTACTGCTACAAGTTTTCATAATGCTGCTTATTTTCTCACACATTCCAGCTTCATGCGTTCTTAAGAAAAGTCCAGTATTCAAATTCTTCCGTGGATGGAATACATCTGGGTGAAAACAGAGAACTGGAAGCAGACTTTGATATTGTGAACTGGGTGCTCTTCCCCAACAACTCCTGCAGAAGGGTGAAAATCGGCAGTATTGAGCGACAGGCATTCTCTGCCCGAAGGTTCACCATTCATCCAGAAGCCATTGTGTGGGCCAGATAATTTAGTGAGGTAGGAGAAATCACTGGTTTGCTATGGCTGCAAGCAGTTGAAAGATGCATAGGATACTCTAGTGCATCTCGATGTGCACTTGCCTAGTGGGCCATCCCATCAAATAGAGTGCAGCCGCCAGGAGAGACCTTCAGCAGATGTCAGAACCTCTGGCCTCACCCAGGCCATGCCCATGCTGCAGCTTTGGGAGGATTCAAGCATTTTGGGATTGGGCCCAGAATCTGTACAGATGGACCCCCTATGAAATATTGGTCCACCCCAAAGGGTTGGGACTGAGAAAGAGCTGGAGAACTACAAATGTGGCAGCTTTCATTGCTCCTGAGCTGGTTAAGGCCCTTGCTGACTTGGATTAGGGTTTTGACTATTCTGTGTGTGGAGCTACTTCTACATGATGGATGCTCAAACCAGTTGAGAAAGCTATCTTGGATTTTCTTGTGTGGATTTGAATGCAAAAGGACACTTGAACTTTGCAATTATACAAACAACTTCTACATTAGTGGTGTTGCCTTGGATTGGGTACACGCATTAGCATTTTGTTGTTGCTATAATTGCTCATGTTTTCTGTTATATAATTGTGAATAAGAAGCGCTTCATTTTGTGAAATAGTGTTTGCAGTGTTCATTTACAGATCTCTAAGTAAAGAAGTAGCCCCATTAAAGCTATAAGTGTTATGCTTACTCACCCCAAAATGTAGAAACTGAATTTGGGATTATGCCAAGCGTGAGAGAACTGGAGATGGTGGATAATGGCAGGGACAGAGAGGAGGAAAGGCAGAGCTGGGGATGTGTGTGGAATTCACTTTGCTGGTGCAGTACTTCAGATTGCTGGGGCTGTGCACCACAACTCTGGTCTGCTTTGCAGTGACCCCAGGTCCAAGTCCCTGGTGAGCATTCTCAACATCTGCAGCATGCTCACAAGGAATTCTGTAAGTGGTGTCTTATGCCACACCATGTTATTTATTCCCAGGGAATGAATTGGGGCAATAGGGTCTTAAGTGGGAATGGAAGAATGAAATGGAGCACCCTGCTCCTCCCAGTGAAGGCAGTTTTTCAGCATCACCAATACTGCCAGGGTTCATGGATTTTGCATTATGCTTTTTTTTTTTTTTAGCAGAAATTGCTGTCCGAGTATTCTGGGTGCTACAGCATCCCTTTGGGATAGAAATCACGCCCCTTCCATGCCACCCATGGCAGATGCTTCTCCTGCAGTTGATGCAGAA
Organism: Varanus komodoensis; assembly: GCF_004798865.1. Lineage (NCBI taxonomy): Eukaryota > Metazoa > Chordata > Lepidosauria > Squamata > Varanidae > Varanus > Varanus komodoensis. The sequence goes on along the minus strand of NW_025335395.1, from coordinate 128,286 downwards.
GAAGTCTGCAGCTTGTGCAACCTTCCTTGCAGGAACGGTCACAGACTTCCTCTTGGCTCCACTCCCTTGCAAAACTGGGCCAAGAAGGAGAGGAAGCCTGCAAATGCTAGAGTGATGGATTCTGATGTTTTTGCCAAACCCTGGCCAACTCTCTCCTATGTTTTCTAGGGCATGCACAGGAGCAGTGGCTCCTAATGAAGAGGAGGAAGGGCTGGCATCCAAGTCTCTAGAGTTAGGGTTTGGCATGAAACGGGAGGCATAGAGATCCGACAGGGTCCTTTCATCCTCTGGGATTCTTTTCCATGGAGGCAGAACATCTCCACACCTTTTCCCTGATGCTCCTCCAGTCCATGCCTCTTTCCAGATGCATTGAGATCTGTCGCTCTGGACGTGCCAAGAAGATCCTGGAGGGTGAGCCGCCTTGCTGCTACGCTTGTGTTCTGTGTGGGGAAGGGACAGTCTCCTCACCGGAAGGTACGTGGCCTAAGAAGATGGGCTGCTCCTTTTGGGATGCAGGCAAATACTTGAGACAACTCAACCTCTGTGTACACTGACAAAGAATCTCTTTCATCTCAAAACAAATGGGGAAGGGACAAGAGCAAGGACCTTTTTGGTTTGGGCACTGTGCTAATGGACTCCCCTTCCCCACTGTGAAAGAATTTCGGCATCAGTGAGGAAACCTTTAAAGTCCCAACCACTTTCATGGGTCTGCTTTGAATGAGAGCCTCATGCATTCCACTGAATCTCTGTTCTTTCCTTGATATGCTCTGTATTTTACTAAAATGTACTTTCTAATACATTTCATCAATCTGCTCTTATCCTGATTTTTTTTAGATGAGAAGGATCCAAAACATTGAAAACAATGCATGATTCACTCAAAGTTTCTCAAGGAGGATTTTAAGGCTTCAATTTTTGTTACCAGTTTGGCCTGCACATTGCCTTTTGTCAGTAAAATACTAAAGATGGACTTACTCTCCCTTTTCTGAGCTTGGGTTAAATTTAAGGATGGACTCTTTACACAGGCATATAGGAAAGTTCGCACTTCTTTTCATTACCCTCACCCCACTGGACTTTAACTCCCAGTTGTATGGAAAGGGATCAGCCTTGGAGATTTTGCTCCTTTGCTATGCTCTTGCTTGACTTCAGCTGATCATCTGACTGTTAGATGATTATCTGGACTGAGATTAAAATGAGATACATGATAGATGGATAGGTTTGTAGGTAGGTAGGTAGATCATCAGTTAATAACATTCAGCATTTAGATTTTGTGCATTAAAATGTGACATCTACCATTGTTCTAAGAAAGGGATGCTTATATTTTCTTGATAATCTTCTCACCTAGTTCAATAAAATAAAAGGAACAATTTCCAGGAAAAAAAAACAGAGATCAGAAAGTGTTCTCGATGTGTGATTATGGTTAGTGTTGCTGATGTCATTCTGTTTCAGATGCAGAGCATTGCAGAAAGTGTCCGGAAGATCAACATCCAAACAAGGACCGAGATCAATGTATCCCCAAGAAAGTAACCTTCCTGTCCTATGAGGAACCTTTCGGGATCATCCTGGCTTCCTTTGCACTATGCTTGTCCTTAATGACAGGATGCATATTAGGAATTTTCATGAAATGCCTGGAAACACCAATAGTCAAAGCCAACAACCGGGACCTCTCCTATGTTCTCCTGGTCTCCCTCCTCCTGTCATTTTCCTCCTCCCTCCTGTTCATTGGCAGGCCAAGTAATGCAACTTGCCTGCTCCGACAAATGGCCTTCAGCATCATCTTTTCAGTAGCCATTTCTTCTGTGTTGGCAAAGACCGTCACTGTGGTGCTGGCATTCCTGGCCACCAAGCCAGGTAACGCAATGAAGAGGTGGCTGGGGAAGAGTCTGGCCAATTCCATGGTCATTTCTTGCTCCAGTATGCAACTGGTAATCTGTTCCATCTGGCTGGGCTTAGCTCCCCCTTTTCCTGAGACTGACATGCACTCCCAGCCTGGACACATCATCCTGCAATGCAATGAAGGGTCTGTAGTCATGTTCTACACTGCCCTGGGGTACATGGGCTTCCTGGCTGCTGTGTGCTTCACAGTGGCCTTCTTGGCCAGGAAGCTTCCTGGGGCCTTCAATGAAGCCAACTGATCACCTTCAGCATGCTGGTCTTCTGCAGCATCTGGGTGTCCTTTGTGCCCTCCTACCTGAGCACCAAGGGGAAATCCATGGTGGCTGAGCAGGTCTTCTCAATCTTGGCCTCCGGCGCTGGCTTGCTGGCTTTCATCTTCATTCCCAAGTGTTACATTATTGTACTGAGACCCAACCTGAACACAAAAGAGCTTCTCTTGATGAAAACTAAGCACTGCATCTGATCTTGAGTACTGGAGGTGTGTTAGAATTCCGAAAGAATCAGAACCATAGTGTGCAGTCAAAATAGAAACATGAAGGAGATCTAAGAATTTTTCCTTTCCTGTATATGGTAAGCTAAGATTAAAATGGTGCAGTTTGTTGACCCATGGTTACTTCTCCAAACATTCTGTGGTTTAGTAGGTTCCAGCAAGATCTGGAGTTGATCCAGAAACATGCAGCCAAATGGCATGATCCAAGCACTTCCTCCCCTTCGTTGGACCAGGGCCTGTGGAGAGGAGGGAGCTGCTAGCCTGATCCCCAACATTTTTTCTGCATCAGCACCACTGTAGTGGTCTCAGATGGATCCAGCAGAGATCATATGGGTCAAGAGGCCAGCACTGTCTTTCCTTTAAAGCAGGTGCTGCAGTAGACCTGGAGCAATTACTGCTGACTGTGCCACTGACTCCCTTGGTGAAGCAGCATAAGGACCAGAATTTCCCTGGCTGACAGCAGGTCTTCTCCAAGTACAGTTGTCCCAATTCATTGTGCCTCTCAGGCACGTTTCTCAAAGAAATTTCTCCTGAGTAGAGAGTAAGGCAGGCAGGTCAAGGTCTGCTTGCTGGGGCTGGAATCAGGACTGGCATCTGCCTTCTCCTTTCCACTGCCCTGTGAGAAAGATGCTTGCACAGTTTCATTTCAAATGCCCTGTTTCTTTCCTCCTTTCTGTGATTTCGATTCGCCTTGCCTGTGAAACACCTTGGGGAGTTTGTCTGAAAGCTCAGGGGTAACACTTGGCATGAATCAAAAATTTCTCTGTTGAGGAACAATTCTTTACATCCTAAGTTCCTGATGAATAATGATGCCACATTGCAGATAGCTTTGCAAGTTCCTTGCATTGTGCTGTAGGCCACTGAGGATTGCCTTGCAGATCTCAGAGGAGTATCTGAAATGGGGAGCAATAAAAATAAATAATCTGGACCACCTTTATGGCAGATTGGCATGTTGCCTCCTCCCTTCTGAGCTCATCCAGAGATAAGCATCTCTTTGTGTCTTGACAGTTCCAAGAATCAGAGTCCCACGGAGTGCTGCTCTAATGATATATCTTTACTTGGAAGAGATATTTGCTTTCTTAAACTCTGAAAAAAAATCCTGAGGAGAATTCTGCATACCATGGAAGTCTCTCTCTGGCATTCTGAATATTTGCAGAGTTAAAGAAACTATCACTTTATCAGCTAAACTTGTATTTGTAAATGGAATTGGAAATTCCCAGACAAAGCATCTCTTTGGTTCTGTGCGCACAACACAACAAATCCCTCTGCATGTTTACTGTAGTTCATAGCTTTAAGTATTTATACATGTATTTTGGTTTCTGCCCTGATCCACTGATTCCAGAACCAGACAATATAGTGTGCTTTATCTTATGTTTATGGACAAGCAGCCCTTCGTGGGTATCATGGTTCTTCCCTCCACCCCTCATATTCTATTTCCAGACAAGCAGTGGGCGTCCGCTTTACCATGGTTCCAATCCCCAGGTAGTCCTCCCACAGTAATTGTGTATCTGATCAGCTGCCAACCTGAAATGCATTCCCAAGGTGCCCCACACATCACGGCTGTGCAAGGACTCTTTTCTGGGGAGGGAATATGTGAAATTCTTGAGGCATGGCATCCTGCTCTACAGTCAACTTTCCAGTGGCCCTGAGTTTCAGTACCTATTGAGCCCAGCCAGGATTCACAGGGTACATGCCTGGGCTCATGTCCCATGCACAGTGTAACCTGTATTCCTGTTCTGTGCCATCCACAGGAAGCATGTCCACAACTGCATCCAAGGAAGAGCAAGGTTATCACAGGCAGGGAGCCCCATGGAATCATTAGCAGCCTTCCCTCTGCCATGCCATCTGCAGCAGCTCATTGAGCTACAGCATCTAACATGGAGGAAGGTTTCCGGTTGCTCAGCCTTTATTCCACAAGTGCCTGCAGACCTCCTTTCTGCCTGGCTTGCTTTCTATGTCCAGGCCCAGCATGAGAGGATGGGTTCCACCAGGGCTCCTCTGAACCCTGCCACTCCATGCCTAAGTCACCTGCTTTTCCCTCATTGGGCTGCACACAGAGGTTTTGCCTCAAGCCACATTTTAAATTCATATTCATATCCCTCTTTTTTCTTAAAAAAACCTCAAAGTGTCCGAAATCAGTTCCTCCTCCTGCTTTCAATCATATCCCTACAACAACAGCCCTCTGAAGTAGATCAGGCTGAGGGTCTGTGACTGGTCCAAGTCACACAGTTTGTGCCATGTCCAAGTGGACACTAGAACCCAGATCACCTGAGTCCCAGTCCCCTGTGCTTCACCACTACACCACACAAGGAGAGCCTATAAAGTTTAAGAACTGATGTTTCCACTATTTGTGTGAAAGCACAGTGAATCCTTCTGATCCTCACCAAAGCTCAAGGGATGCTCATTGCTGGAGATTCTCTTTTCGAACAAGTACAGAAACCATCAAGTACAACATTTGAAAGCTATTATGCTGTCTGTGATGAGCTTGCAGCATAACATAACTAGTACAACATGCTACTTAGAGCTTGGGTTGAGATTTGGGGCAGGGTGCAATGGCCATGTATTTGGAGCAGCTGAGTAGGCATACCCCTCATGTGCTCTGGGCTCATTGCATATTGATAGGGTCTGCATCCTCATCCTGGCCAGAAGAGCAGTCATGAAGGAAGGGCAGGAAACAGCCAGTCCCTGAATGATACTCCTTTCCTTCTATTCCCACTTATGCTGCCATTCCAGGCAAGGCTGTGAATCCTGAAGGGAAAGAATTCTGTAACTGGGATGCAGGAAGACATCCTGAATACTGACAAGGGGCTGTTTCCCTTATGGAGCCACAATCATTTATGTATCAAGGCGCATGCATCTTTTCAAAGTCCTTTCAAACCAGTTTTCATCAGTGAGTTGTGGTGATGTCCCACTCCTCAACCTGAACTCCACTTGACCCCTTATTTTGGAGATGATCTTTAGATAATCTGTACTGAGTATGTTGAAAAAGTAATGGCAGGAAGTGATGCCTGGATTATTTTCTGTATTCATGGATTTCATTTTTGTAGCAATCCAATAGCAAAAAATAGTTGGGTGGTTCACCGCAGCTGAAGGGACAAAAATGCACAGATAGGAAAAAATAGAAAACGTGAACACTCCTATTCAAAGATGGAGTCAAACCCCAGATCATTGCCAAGTGATGAAATTACAGTTCTGCTTGCCACTCAGTCTTGAACCTCCCGAGGTGAACTTTGGCCAATCACAGACTCCCCGTCATGACTATGTCACAATAGTTGTGAGAACAATCTCATGGGTCATCTTGACTACCACACAAAAGGAAGAACAATGAGAAACAGATGCAATGACAAGAAGAGTGATAATATTAGGAAGCAGCATTGGTATTCAGGGGTGTGATGAAAATAGAGATGTGGAAGTGCTGCCTAGTTTATTTTATGTATTCATTTAACATAACAATACAGTGGCCAAAACTCTGGCTGATTTACAACAGTTAAAAGGACAAGCTTACAGAAACATGAAAAATATGAAACATTCACAAAAGAGCAATATTACAAGGATCAATATCTACAGTCACAAGTTTAAAATAATGAACTGTGAGCAACTGCGTATGCGTAGAGCAGGGGTCCTTAAACTTTTTGAACAGGGGGCCAGGTGAAATGTGCCAGTGGCACGGACAAAATTGTGAGAGGGCAGGGGCAGGGGGGCAAAAACACACACGTAAGAGGGGTGGCGAGGTGGCAGGTCACATGTACACGGGTGTAAGGGGAGGGGAGGCAAGGTGGGGGCACTTGAGGGGAGTTGAGGGGAGGCTGCAGTAGGTGCGTGAAGGGAGGGAAAGGGAGGGGAAGCAGGGGCAGGTGCACACGGCGAGGCATCAGCTTGCTCGCTTGCAGATCATTTTCTCCAAGTGATTCAAAAAAAATCTGCATAAACAAGCCGTGGCTTCCCCATGCATTCAACAAAGTGGGGGCAGGAACACACGGGGCAAGACAGGTGGTGGCAGACATGGGCACAGGCACAGTGAGTCCAAAACCTATCAGGCAGGTGGGATAAATGGGCAAGGAGGGCTGGATCTGGCCCACAATCCGTAGTTTGAGGACCCACGGCCTAGAGGAATACACAAGTCTTCACATGGCACTAAAATGTAAAAAAGCCTCCCTCCCTGAAAGGACCATCCTGTTAGTAGATATTCAGAGTCCCACTCCCAGGCTAAACACACGAATCAGATGGCAACCTTGCTTTTGATCATGAGATGCTCCTTTGTATTCAGATCAGCTGTCAGGAGAATTATGTAGCACTTGGGAAGAAAGATGCAGCCCAGCAACCCAGCACTGGAGGCCAGTATGGAGCAGACCTGCATGGACACCATGTACTTTCCCTTGGTGCTCAGGTAGGAGGGGAAAAAGGACACCCAGACGCTGCAGAAGACCAGCATGCTGAATGTAATCAGCTTGGCTTTGTTGAAGGCCCCTGGCAGCTTCCTGGCCAGGAAGGCCACTGTGAAGCAGAAAGCAGCCAGGAAGCCCATGTAGCCCAGGGTTATGTAGAACATGGTGACTGACCCTTCATTGCACTGCAGAATGATCTCCCCAGGAAGAGAATGCATGTCAGCATCAGGGAAAGGGGGAGCCATGCCAAGCCAGATGGAGCACAGGGCCAGCTGGACACTGGAGCAAGAAATGACAATGGAATTGGCCAGACTCTTCCCAAGCCATCTCTTCACCTTGTTGCCTGGCTTGGTGGCCAGGAAGGCCAGCACCACGGTGATGGTCTTTGTCAACACAGAAGAGACAGCAACTGAGAAGATGGTGCTGAATGCTGTTTGCTGGAGGGGGCAAGTTGCTTTACTTGGCTGCCCAATGAACAGCAGGCAGGATGAGAAGGACAACAGGAGAGAGGACAAAAGGACAAAGGAGAGTTTGCGGTTGTTGGCCTTGACTATTGGCATTCCTAGGAATTTAATGAAGATTGCTAACACAAAGCATGAGCTTAGAAACCAAATCAGGGAAAAGGAAGCCAGGATGATTCCCAAAGGTTCTTCATAAGAGAGGAAAGTTATCTCCTTGGGGATGCAGTGGTCTCGGTCCTTGTTTGGGTGCTGATCTTCTGAACACCTCCTGCAATGCTCTGCATCTGAAAAAAAGGAAAGCCACTTCAGCGTCATTAACATGAAAGCATCTGATAGCAGAAGAAAGGGCTGTGTGTACCACCTGGATCCTGCACAAAATTGAAAGGGTATTCAAACCGAATTAGCCATGATATTCAGCCTGCCCTTCAGAAAAGTATTAGGTGATTGACTGAGCGATCTTATTTCCAATACATGTATGCCAGTGCATCCCAGGCAGATTCCTGAGCTGCATCACTGCTCAACCAGAGCAGAGGATGAGCAATTTGTAAATTTAAAAGAAAGCCAAGATTTATGTATCAGCTAGCAACTTATGCAATGCCTCAGAAAATGAAGACATCTTCACCTGGAACTGCCATTTGGGCAGCGGGCATACCTGCCAGGTAGGGTATTCCTTGAGGAGGGTGCCACAACAGAAAAGGTTCTGCCTTTGATCACCTCATTTCAGATGGTGGGGGTTCTGGGAGAAATCCTCCAATTACACAGAAAGAGGTTGGGCAGATGCCCCATTTGCATCTAATGATCAAGGAGACACCCTTTCCTTTCGGGTCACCTGCCTTCCTCCGTGGAGATGGTCCCTTCCACACATGGAGTGCAAGCATAGCAGCATGGGGGCTCTCCCTCCTAGATCTCCTTGGCGCATCCAGGACGACAGCTCTGGACACACCTGGAATGAGGTACAGTCGGGCAATAAAGAGGAAAAGCATCAAGAGAAAAATATTAGGACCATTTGTGCCAACAGAAATGAGTCCTAGAGTTGGGAAGGATCCCTATGGCCTAGACCCAGTGTCTCCAGCATTGAAGGAATAGATTTATTATTTACAGAAGCTCACGGAAGTGTACAAAACAGAATTGCACAACATTGCAAAGCAAACAAATAGAATAAATTTCAGTATTCTGGATGCAATGTTCAGGCTAACATCTGGCTCGCTGATGCTCACTCCATTCAGTCTGGGCCACGAAATGAGCTGAGCTGAGCTGAGATCAAGTCTCAGCTATGGGGAAAGCAGAGAGGGACACAATGGATGTTGTCAGAAAGTGCTAGAAGTTGATGGATGTTGCCAAGAAATTGCTAGAACAGCACTACAAAGAAACCAAGAATCTGATTAGAGATCTGAGCAATGTTGGAGAATTCACATCTCAAATTACTACTCAAATCTCGTAGGATAGGTCTATGAACCTTTGGGAACTCTGCCAGCACCCTTGCTCAAAGCATGCAAAGTACATAATTCTGTGCACAAAGACCTGTAGCCACTTGTGCAGAAGCAGAACTCCAATTGCCCACTGGTTGTTTGGGTGGCCAGGAGGCAAGATGGACTCACTTCCTGAAGGATGACCACGCAAGCCCTCCATAGGAGTTGGTCTCAGGGCAGAGAGAAAGCAGGCCCTGGATGAGCCCCTGAAGATGCTTGGGGTGAATCAAGGTGGAGGTCCTCACACTGTCCATCAAAAGGATCTCTGCAGCTGTTTATTTCCTTTTTTCCTTGTTGGAAATCTTGGCCAAGGCAGTGGGAAAATGTAGATGAAATGCGTTAGCATGAAAGACATAATCTTCTGGACTTGCAATCATCTTCTGGACTTCCAACTTCCTGTGAATGAGGCAGGAGATGAAGCAATCCAAGCCTCATCAGGAAGAACATTTGAATTCTAGAAATCAAGATATATGTTTCTTAATCTCATTATCCTATTTCCAATAACCTGCTGCAAACAGAAGGACTGATGCATAGAAGCTTCAAGGAATCCATCTCACTATTTTTGGCAGACTTCCTTGCACTCTTGACTCTGGCTTTGAAAGTGAGCCAAGCAAAGAGAAAGTTCTAGATCACTCATGGAATCCCAGTCGTGCAACTGGCAACCTTCTTCCATGTCACATGCAGCAGAACAAGCAAAGTTGTTGCACAAGACATGAAACACGGAAGCTGGTTGCACACCAGGTGCCCAGGACCCAGTTCTAAGCAAGCATATGGGAGTCTTGCGCTCAGTTCTGCATCAGCAAAAGGGAATCCTTGTGAAGATTTCAAATTCATGGTGGCAGGAGAATGGGTCAAATCATGGGGATCTGACCAAGGAATCCAATAGATTCCCAGCAGTAATGTACAATAGAAACACAGTTTAGCAGATGTGCAGAGAAACCTGGACTAAAGTCCCATACGGGAAGGCTTGGAGTTGGTAAATTCTCCCTGGTCTGCACTGCTAGAAAAAGGTTCCCTTGGCATGCATTTGCAAAACAAGTCCCTTTCCACTCAGTGGAACATCATTTCCCAGACAAGTGTGTACTGGATCCCCCAAAATTCTTTCTAAATATTATCCCACAGATTAGTAGAACTTGACAGACATCACACAAGTTATTTGCCCCACCTTGTTAAACTGCCATGGCCACACAATGGCTTCCTCCTTGAGGGTGAGCCTTGTGTCAGGGGAGGCCTCTCTCTTCGCACTCCCAACTGTGACTCGACCGCATGTTCTATTGGGAAGCAGCACCCAATTCATGACGTCAAAGCTGGCTTTGAGCTCCCCGTTCTCATCAAACTGCAGCCCTTCCACAGAAATATTGGAGAACTGGATTTTTCTTAGGAACACGTGCAACTAGAATGATGGAGGAGTGGTGGGGGGAGAAAAGTATTAGAAAACAAGAAGGACATTTCCATATTCTTCCTATCCTAACTCTTGAGTCCTCATCAACCATATACTGGAACCTAATTGCATCCTATCTGCCAAGTCAGTGAGCTCCTCCAGTAATGAAGATTGATCCCTGCATAGCCCTGGCCTAGGAGAGGCTTTTCCAGGGAAAGGAAACACCAGATGGATCATGAAACCAGTCTGGCAGGGTCAGGGCTTGTGCTGTTGGAGTGGGACTTCGGTCACCTGCATTCTGATCCCCACCAAGCAATGAAACTCACTTGGGATCTTTGGGCACATCATTCACCTTCACCCTCACCTAACACATAGGATTGCTGTGAGGGTGAAATGAAGGGAAGCATCATAGAATCACAGAATACTAGTGTTGGAAGGGGTCATGAAGGCCATCTGGTTCCAACTCCCTTCTGTTGCAGGAGTACATTTAAACCATTCCACTCAAATGGCTGTCCAGATTTGCACTGAATGTCTATAGTGTGGGGGAGCCCATGACCTCTCTAGGCACCTGGTTCCAGTGTTGAATTATTCTGAAAGTGAGGAAACTTTTCCTGATATTTAGACTGAATCTCGTTTGTCACAGCATGACTTGATTATTCCATGTCCCACACTCTGGTATGCATGAGTAGAGATCTTGCTTTGTGTTTATTGGAGGAAAGGACCAGAATTAGCTTTATCACCACCACCGCCACCACCACTATCACATTTCTGTAGCATCCCGCAGCCAAAGCAGCAATCCATTAAAAAGTTATTAAAATGCAATCTTGTTATCATTAATGAGAAATAGAACAAGTAGAACAGTTAATACAAGCAATAACAAAAACAACCCTTTAAAAATTTTGGCTGAGTAATCCCCCTCCAACCCTTGGTAGTCAAGTAAGTCCTTGAAGGCTTGGCAATAAAGGCCATCTTAATGTGTCAGGAGATGACAAATTCAGTGCTGGAAGACCCACAGTGCAGAGGTTGTTCCATGGATGAGGGGTCACCACATTGTCAGCCCTCGCCCTTCAAGCCTCTGTGCTTCCCTCAGATCTGGCACATGGAGGAAGGTCCCAGAGGTCAAGGCTAGTGTGCAAATAGATTGTGGTTGGGAGAGATGCTCTGACATGTATTGAAATGGCAAGCCATGGACGGCTTAGAGTTTAAAATAGGTATAGGGAGGAGATGCACAAAAATCTCATGGGCATGGGAACCACTCGTCCACAAAGCCTCTCTCTTTCAAAGCTTCACATGCAGTGGAGCAGAACAGACATCATGAAGTCCAGGCCCTGGTCAGGCTCTTCCATTGCTGCACTTTCATGAATCATGAATGTCCATGATGCAGATGTGACAAGGACAAAGAGCTACATGTCATCAGGATCCTCATGACTCTTTGCTCCAGATCCCCAACGAGGTCCTCAACAACTTCATGTAGTCGTTAAGCACCCCAGTGGAACCAAATAGCTCAGAGACTATGAGATAAAGTGCAGATGAACAAATCTTATGTTCTGAAGCCAAACCTGCATGTTGGCTATGAAAACCTGGAGCATGAAGCCTCTGGGGTTATTCCTCAGTCATTATTTCCATCTCTTTGTGATCCCATGGACCAAAGCATGCCAAGTGCCTCTGTCCACCACTGCCTCCTCTAACACCCCCAAAATGGACTCAGTCCAGGGGAAGATGAGGCTTGAGGTATCAAAGAATAATGAATAAAAAAGGGGGAAAAAAGTCAAGCTCCATTTTCATGGACACTATGAATGTCATCCGTTGGGACCAATTCTGATGCAGAAACCTGCCTTCAAAGCTCTTGCCACCATCATCACAAATACCTGAGCCAAAAAACTTTCTCGTATCTACATGGGGTTTTCTAAAAACTAGTGGCACTACTGCTTCTACAAGATGAGGATATACTGAACACACTGTGGACTTGCCCAGTACTACACTTTTGCAAAATGTATTAGCAACAAGGAAAACATATGGGAGGGCTTTAAATGAGAAGCATCCATGCAAGAATTTTGTCCAAGTCTTGTTGCTAATATTAATTAAATGGATCCCTCAGGATGGAGCCAGTAGAGCAAACACACCACCTAACTTCAACTCCTACAACAGCAGCCACAACTTGACTTTGTAGACAAATAGTTTTATGCTCAAGGTGCTTTTCAAAAAGAACACAGGGAGTTCTTGAGAGGTCCCAGACTCCATTTTCAGGAAAGTGCTTGAATAAGCTGGGGACAGTTCAGAGTACCCTCTTTGTGAGCTGCTTCAGCTGACAAGAAAAGGGTTCTGCAAATGAGCAAGGTGATGGGCTATAACATACATTTGGTTATCTTTCTTTGGCTAGGTTCAGACAACATGGCAAGCGATAATTAACTGTGATGAGTAGCAATGTCCTTTCCTCTAGTTTGTCCATACCACCATGGTAAAAATGGCGATACCTGCACATACCTGCGATACCAGACAAGCACATACCTGCCATGGCTGCAGACTTTGATGTTCCAGTCTATCTCCTCCACCCAACCTCCCTGACAACTTTGACTGGGATGAAGGTGCAGCATGCAAGGCATGGGCCACGACTTGGACACTGTTGTATGTGCTGAAGCTGCCTTGGACAGGGATCTCTCAACTTCCTCCTGGGACAGCCTCTCCAGTTCCTCTTTCTCTCTGCATGTAGTCCAAGCTCTCAGGGGGAAAACATGCTCTGAATAAGAACAAGTAAGGGCATCATCCCAAAAGAAATAGGTATCAATAGATCTTGGAATGTAATAACCACGTATTGTGCTTTTTGTGGGTTTAATGACCAAGGAGAAAGAGCCATGGAAAACCAGGAAGTCCACAGGATCCACGGCCAAATTTGTGTCTTGAGTTACCATTGTGATCCACACCTTGGTCCCAGTCTCCTCCTTTTCAAGTATGTTGTTTATTGCAAACCAGCCATAGCAAGTGTCTACATAGTAAACAGCCACATTCCCTTGTCCCCATTCGATGGCTAGTATTTGCTGAGACATTCTGAGTATGCTTTTTTGTGGCAACCTTTTTGTGAAGGCAATGCAGATTGCATGACTGATCATCAAAAGGGTCAGGGCATTCAGGAACCTCTCCCCATTGTCAGTGTCCAGGGCAAAGAGACCAGTCCACATCCATCCAAAATAGAGGAGCAGCTGGACGATGCCCAAGTGCAGGGTTTCTTCCTTTGGGGCCATAAGGTAGAGAAAAGGAAATTCTATTCTTTCATCAAGAGCAGGATCAATAAATCCATGACCAATCTGAGAAAGGGAGACAGAGGCTACTGTTTTGCTTTTATTTGTGTTCTGCTTTTAATTTTGTGTCTGCCGTTGCTGCATGCCAGGTCAGCTCAGAAAAAGACCTCTCTCATCTAGGACTTGATTATGGATGAGGAGGCCGACCTTGCTTGCAATACTAAGACCTGGGTGGGCATAATGGGTGGGTCACTGTCAAGCAACTGTGCCCTCCGGGGAATTCGGAACACCCTCAACATCTGCTCTTAGGCTGGGAAGTTGGAGTGGACCTGGTGTATAGGAAAATGATCTCCATCTCTACATTTCCTGTTCACTCTAGTGCCACTCTGGAGTATTTGGACCTTGTGTTGGGTACTGCTGTCCATAAGATTCCCTGCCAGAGCTGAAGGAGTTGGTCTCGGACTTGGTTTTCGTAATCACTGCAATGTCTTTTCTGCTGGATGACAAAGTGGCTGAGGACTTTGTGGTCCCCATGACAACCATACGGCTGCCTCCACATGTTATTGGTCCAAAGGACCTTCCTTTGATCTGGTTTTCCTAAATGGAAAGCAGAATGTGGGGGAACTGGGGAAATTAACATCAACCCCTTGCCATGATCAGATAATTTCCCACTGAGGTTTAGGCTTCCAATGACTCAAGCAGTTGACTCAATCACACCCAAGCACCCTCTTCCGTGAGCAGAACCCAGTCAATGCCTTGGTGCACCCCTAAATTGAGGGCAAAAAAGCAACAGGGGATGGCTAGAGTGCAGGAGGAGGTCAACATTTGCCAAGTCTGATCAAACACTGGCTAGAGCTAATTACCAAACCCAGTCTATGCTGGGGAGGTTGGCAAAGATGCAGATACTTAGGGTATACAATGAATTAAATAAATAAATGAATAATAAAAGCGACCATTCACTTTTCCGAAATATTTGACATCAGGACAGTGGATGGATGTCATGACAGTTTTTCCTGCTGTGAGCCCCCAGCTGATCCAGGGTGAACACTGGCTCAAGGTGCAGGGACGGATTTGTTCTCTTCTCCAATGGGAGATTCATCCAGTGAATTTCAGGCCAGGTGCTGAGGACTGCTTTGCCTTTTCAGTTACTGCATTGGCAATCTCCTAGCCTTGCAGATGGGGATCTGATTGTTTTTTCTCAATGCAGACTGACTGTGAAAAGTGTTTGGGATTTTTCAAGTTTCATTATTTCGATGTTCAGGATTAATGCTTGAGTGTTTCTGCACTGTCAGAAATACGTTAGTGCTTCAGCAGTCACAATGGGCTGACTGATGCATTTTGCATTGCTACACTGGCTGTATAGTGGCACTGGTATTTACGGGAGTGCAATCAAGAACCCTCTGAACTAGGAGGATTGGAGACATTCTACAGAGAATGGAAAGACCATGGAGGCAAAGCTTGCCTCCAAGAAACTTTTGCTCTGCCAACAGGGACCACTGACGTGCCCTCGGGGCAGGAGAAGAAGAGGCTCCAGAATTGCAGGGAGAGCTTGTACCTCAATGGTGGCAGTCACCTGCCCTGGACACCTCCAGAAGACTTTCTCCTTGTCTGCTCCAGGGATCTTGCCAAAGCACCTGGTGAGGTGCCTCCTGTGCTGGCTACACTGGTGGGCAAGAGGCCACCGACCTTGGATTCCCAGCTGAGCTCAGAGCAATATTCTGACCTTGTAGTCTGTGAGCTGAGCACACCTAGAGTAATCAAGATTCTGTCTGGCAACTACAGAATCGCAAACTTACACTGTTTTAGCATAAGGCCTCTACATTCCTTAAGTTCTTCCATTTGAGATAGTTGATATTGTGGAACTTAATTTTGGCCAGTTGGTGTTACATCCCATTTTAAAGCATCACAAATCATCTACAACACATGATGCAGGGGACAAATTTCCACTGTGGGTGAAGCTGCTTTGGGCTGATCTGAGCTGGTGCTGAGCTGGATTAAAGGGGAGCTGGCCTCCCTTGCCTGTTCCTACCTGTGGAATTTTGTAGATGCCCGTCATGGCCGAAATCAGGATGGAGAGGTCAGATTCAGTCCCTCCGAGAGTGGCCAGTGGGTTCTTCCCTCTCCTGCAGCTGTAATTGGGAAGGTGGCTTTCCCCACCATCAGCCAGGCCCAGCATGGCATAGGATGTTGTTCTGGGATCAAAATGACTCTCGTAGATGCTGTAGCCCAGGGTGAAGTTGGGCAATATTCTGGGATTCTGGTTGACCTCCTGAATGGCAAACAGGAAGGCGAAGATTTTCCAGTATCACAGGAGGAGGAAACTACGAAAGAGAGAATGACAAAAATAATTTGGTCATTAAATGATGCTACTTAGATTTCTAATAGGGTCAAAGTAAAAAGAACAACATGGTTTAAAGCACACTTAATGATGACCTTAGGGAACAGAAAACTTCCTAAAGGAATTTCTGCCCAAATGACCAGACGGAGGAGAACATGGAGTGGCACGAATGGCATGCAAGCTGATTGGAAGAAATCTCAAAAGTTGTATTGAAATAACACCAAGGACAATAATGAAACATTACTTAAGTCCATCCAAAGAAGAACTCAGAGGTGGACTCAGTTGTACTTCATTGAGACTGACTTTGTTCTCCTGACTAAACTAGTATAATAAGATTGGAGAGAAAGAAATATTTTTTTCCCCGTGTTGACACTGCAGACAAAGTAGGGCAGATAGTTCGACCTAGAATGATGCTTTCAGGAAGGATGTCTGATGAGCGGAAGCAAACACTGATAATTTTCATCAAGTGTATGGATGTTTCACTGGAGAGCAAGATCAAGAGCATCCACACTATTGCATTCCTGATCAGCATGTGTGGTTGTCAGTTGGAGGAGTCCACTGGAGGAGAGCATGTGAATACTTTGTACTGAGAGAAAGATGGACAAGTGGGTCCTAGAATAAATCAAGCCAGAGCAGAAATGATCAAGCAGAGGATGTTGTACTTTGGGGACATCATGAGAAGGCCAGACTCCCTGGAGAAGCCCATCATGCTAAGGATAGTCAAAAAAAGGAGAAGAAGATGATGCCCAAATATAAAATGGACAGAATCCATTCAGGAACCTACGACCTTGCAAAAACATTTGCAAGGCTCTCGTTCGCATGGTTGCAATCAATCAAAAATTGCTTGATGGCTCATAACAACAACATAACTACAACATGGCACAGAAAATCAAAGTAGACGTCCTGATCACATTCCATCAATTCCAGAGGCAGTTGCATAAACTTCTTTGCACCTGCAAAGCATTCCCAAAATCTAACCAGAAATTATCTTGAATCTCAAACCATTCTTGCAAACAACAGTAGAATAAAAGACCTACCTTTCACCATTCCTTTCATTCCCTGGATGCAGCATTTTGTCCTTGCAGTAGCAGTATAAGACTATTGGTCCTTAGTTTTGTTGAGACCTTCCCAAAAGAAATGTCAAAGAATGACTGGGAAAGCCAAAAAACGCTCTTCCTGTCCAAATCTTTGCGGCTCCTGGGTGTAACCAACACCCTGGTTCTCACACCAAGGAACTCTGCCTGGGCATCCACTCCCCCCAAATTCTCCTGAAATTTCCCACGATGCATTTCATTCTACCTGCTTCAGAAAAGCTGGAACCAAATTCATCCAGCTACCTTTGCTACTTAATAAAGGACAGGTAGCCATGAATCGGAGATGATTTGCAGGCTCATAACTGCAAGAAATACTTAGAAGGGAGGAGGAAACAGTGCCATGGCTGCAGGGGTAACTCCCCCTCCCCCAGGAGGAGCTGCTGTGGCTCCAGCCTAGGTTGCCTCAGGGGGTTACCTATCTGTCATGTGGAGACAAGCCAATGTCATTCTGCATTGTGCAGATCCTCATTATGGTTGTGGTCCAATATACTTGATAGAGAAAATGCTTGAAGTGACACAGACGGGAGCAAAAGTCTGGATCACTACAAATTTTTGTGACATCAATTTGAACGTGTGTCTAAAACATGCTGACTTTGCATGCTTACATGGTTCATTGTCCTTTGTCAGGAGGACCCCAAAATGAACCAAATATGACTACCAAGCACCAATTTCCGATATAAATAAACAGTTCTATTATAAAGCTTTTCACTGTTTCTGCTGGAAAGAGACATTGTCCATGAACATCGGAACAAGATGCAGAGAGAAAGAGAACCTGGAGCTGTTGCCTCAGGTAGAGGTGGAGAGAATCCTGTCCCAGGACAGTTAATGTGTGTACAAAGGCATCCAAGCTGTGGCCCGTGCCCTGCATGCTACAACTTCATCCCAGTATAAGTAGAAATTGAGGGTGGGTGAAGGAGACTGGATGGAAGGTCCAGCACTGCAGCTATGGCGGGTATTTGTTTTTCCTCTTGCTTCACCAGAACAAAGGCCTTCTGCTATGCCTGTATTCTGTGCAGGGAAGGGACCATCTCCTCACAGGAAGAAACGAGGCCTCAGAAGATGGGCTGCTCCTTTTGGGATGCAGGCAAAAACTTGAGTCTCCTCAAGCTCTCTGTAAACCAAAACAGCACCTCTTAGATCTTGAATCGATGGGGAAGGGACCAGAGCGAGGGCCTTTTTGGTTCTGGCACTCTGCTAATGGACTCCCCTTCCCCCCTGTGAAAGTATTTCGGCATCAGTGAAGAACACTTTAAGGAAACATTCACTTTCATGAATCTGCTCTGAATCAGAGTATCAAGCATTCTGCTGAATCTCTTTTCTTTCTTTGATGTGCTTTGTATTTATTTAAAATGTACTTTTTATACATTTTACCCATCTGCCCTTATTCACTCAAATATTCAAAGGAAGATTTTACGGTTTCACTTTTGTTGACTACTTTGGCATGACATTTACTTTTGCCAGTAAAAACCTAATGATGGTTTTACCTTCCCCTTTCTGAACTTGGGTTTAATTTAAAGATGGACTCTTTACACCCACTCAGGGGAGTTCTAAGTTCTCACTGCATTTCATTCCCCCCATCCCACTGGACTTTAGCTCCCAGTTGTATGGTAAGGGTTCAGCCTTGGGGATTTTGTTCCATTGCTGAGTTCTTGCTTGGCTTCAGCTGGTCATCTGCTTATATCCCCAAAATATAAACTCACTTTCCTGTCCTATGAGGAAACACTGGGGTTCATCCTGGCTTCCTATGCAATATACTTGTCCCTAATAACAGGCTGCATATTAGGAATCTTCATGAAATGCCTGGAAACTCCAATAGTCAAACCCAATAGTTAATAGTTTCTTTCCTCCTTTCCGTGAATGTCCAGTTGCCTTTCCTGCAAAAGTTGTTGGGGAGTATATCTGAAAGCCCAAAGGTAGCAATTAAAATGCACCAGAACTTTCTCAATTGAGTAGCAATTCTTTGGTTTCCTATTTTCCTGGTGAAAAGAGGTGCCATATTACTTGATTTTTTGAACAGCAGGTAGCTTTGCAAGTTCATTGCATTGTGCCGGAGAGGCCAGAACTCAGAGGAGCATTTGAAATGGGGTTAAATAAAATAATAATCTGGACATCTATGGCAGACTTGCATGTTGCCTCCACCCTTCTGAGCTCATCCCGAGATAGGCATCTCTTTGTATCATGACTGTTACGAGAATCAAGGGCTCCCACAAAATGCTGCTGTAAGAATATACCCTTACTTGGAGGAGACATTTTCTTTCTACCACTCTGAAATGAAAAATCCAGAGGAAAACTCGGAATACTGTAGAAGTCTGTCTCTGGCATCCTGAGTATTTGCAGAATTAAATAAACTTTGCCTTTATCAGATAACATAAATTTGTTTATGGAATGGGCAATTCCCAAACCAAGCAACCCACCGGGACTTTGTGCAAACAACGCAGCTGACAACTTGCATGTTTACCACAGTTCATAGTTTTATTTGCTTATTTATTTATCTACACACCTATTTACGGTTCCCACTCCTGACCCCCAAAACTGCCAAAGCCTTCCTAGGCAGCCTGATCAGGTGGTATTCTGCTCTGATCTTCCAGTTCTACCGTCGGACAATCTGATCAGTTTTAGGTTATTTTTACAGACAAGCAGCCTTTCATGAGTATTGCAGTTCTTGCTTTTTTTCTACATTCTAATTCCAGACAAACAGCAGACTTTGGCTTTACCATGGTTCCCATCCCCTGTGTGGAGTCCTCTCACATTAGGCATGTATCTAATAAGCTGCCACACCTGAAATGCAACCCCAAGGTGCCCCAGTCACCAAATAGTGCAAGGACTCTTTTCTGGGGAGGGAGTATGTGAGATAGCCTGGGCTTGGCATTGTGTTCAGCTTTTTAGTGGCCTGAGAATCAGTTTCCAATTATCCCAGCCAGGATTTCAAGGGCACGTGCCTGGACTCAAATTCCATGCGAAGTGTAAATGGCATTCCCATTCAGTGCCATCTGTAGGAACCATTTCCAAACTGCATCTGAGGAAGAAGAAGGTAGTCGCAGGCATGGAGCCCCGCAGAACCATTAGCAGAGTCCCTCTGCCAAGCCATCTGCAGCAGCTCATTGAGCTACAGCATCCAACATGGAGGAAGGTTTCCAGTTGCTCAGGGTTTGTTCCACAAGTGCCTGCAGACCTCCTCTCTGCTGGGCTTACTTTCTAGGTCCAGCCTGAGCATGAGAGCATGGGCCCCACCAGGGGTTCTCCAAACCCTGCCACTGCCTGCCTATGCTACCTGCACCTATTTCCCTCATCGGTCTGCACAAAGACCAAAAACCACATTTCTATCCCACTTTTTTCTTACACATAATTGAATGTGGCAGAAATCAGTTCCCTCCTCCTGCTCTCAATCTTATCCCAACAAAACAACCCTCTGAGGTAGCTCAGGCTGAGGATCTGTGACTGATCCAAGTCACCCAGTTGGTGCAATGACAACGTGGAGACTGGAACTCAGTTCACCTGAGGTCAAGTCCCCTATGCTTAACCACAACACCACAGTGGTCCTCGACAAAAGGAAAGTTCATGAAGTATAAGAACTGATGTTTCTGCTATTTGTGTAAAAGCAAAGTGAATCCTTCTAATCCTCATCAAAGGTCAAGGGATGCTCATTTGATGGAGATTTTCTTTGAGACCAAGGACAGCAACCATCAAGTGCAACATCAGACAGCCTCTTGCACTGTGCCCAATGACCTTGCAGCATAGGAGAAACCATATGATGCTTAGAGATTTGGCTGAGATTTGGGGGAGGTCGGAATAGCCATGCCCATGGAGCACCTGAGTAGACACACCCCTCTCTTCTGCACTGGGCTCACTGCAGAGGAATATGCTGTGAAACCTCATCTTTGCAAGGGTTCTGGTTTTTTGGACTAAACTGGACTCAGAGCAGAGAAGAGCGGCCATGAAGGAGGGGCAGGAAACAGCCCGACCCTGAAGAACATTCTGTTGCTTCCACTCCCACTTCCACTGCTGCTCCAGACAGACTGTAAATCCTGGAGGAGGGCATTATGTGGCTTGGTTGCTGGATCACCCCCTGAATACTGACCAGAGGCTGCTTCACTGCTGAAAAGACCATCCTGTTAGTAGATATCCAGGGTCACATTCCCAGTGTAAAAAATGAATGAGATGGCAACCATGCTTTTGGTCATGAGATGTGCCTTCGTATTCAGATCAGGCCTCAAGACAATGATGTAGCACTTGGGGAGAAAGATGCAGCCCAACAGCATGACACTGGAGGCCAAGATGGAGAAGACCTGCACGGCCACCATGTACTTCCCCTTGGTGCTCAGGTAGGAGGGCAAGAAGGACACCCAGACGCTGCAGAAGACCAGCATGCTGAAGGTGATCAGCTTGGCTTCATTGAAGCCCCCTGGTAGCTTCCTGGCCAGGAAAGCCACTGTGAAGCACACAGCAGCCAAAAGCCCCATGTAGCCCAGGGCAGTGTAGAACATGGAGACAGACCCTTCATTGCACTGTAGAATGATCTCCCCAGGCAGAGAATGCATGTCATCCTCAGGGAAAGGGGGAGTCATGCCCAGCCAGATGGAGCACAGGACCAGCTGGACACTGGAGCAAGAAATGACAATGGAATTGGCCAGACTCTTCCCAAGCCATCTCTTCACCTTGCTGCCTGGCTTGGTGGCCAGGAAGGCCAGCACCACGGTGATGGTCTTTGCCAACACAGAAGAGACAGCTACTGAGGAGATGATGCTGAAGGCTGTTTGTCGAAGCAGGCAAGTTGCTTTACTTGGCTGCCCAATGAACAGCAGGCAGGATAAGAAGGACAACAGGAGAGAGGACAAAAGGACATAGGAGAGGTCCCGGTTGTTGGCCTTGACTATTGGAGTTCCTAGGAATTTAATGAAGATTCCTAACACAAAGCCTGAGATTAAAAACCAAATCAGGGCAAAGGAAGCCAGGATGATCCCCAAAGGTTCTTCATAGGAGAGGAAAGTTATCTCCTTGGGGATGCAGTGGTCTCGGTCCTTGTTTGGGTGCTGATCTTCTGAACACCTCCTGCAATGTTCTGCATCTGAAAAGAAGGGAAGCCGCTTCAGCTTCATTACCATGAAAGGGACTGATAACAAAATAAGGGGCTTGATGTACCACCCAGATTCTTTGCAGAATGCAAAGGTCATTCAAACCAAAATTTAATTTATTAATTGCTCGCATGTTCAGCCTGACCTTCAGAAAAGTATTAGGATGGTTGTTTTGTTCAGTTTAATTCCAATACATGGATGGCATTGCACATCCAGGCAGATTCGTTGGCTGCAAGAGTGCTAAACCAGATCAGAAGATGAGACATTTTTCAAAATTAAAAGAAAACAGAGACTTATGCATCAGCAAGGGACTTATGAAATGGATAGGAAAATGAAGACATCGTCACGTCGCACTGGGAGGATACCATTTGGGCAGAGGGCATGCCTGCCAGGTAGGGTATTCCTTGAGGAGGGTGTCACACTAGAACAAGGCTCCGCCTTTGCTCACTTCTTTCAGACCTTGTGGGTTCTGCAAGAGATCCTCCGATTACACGGACAGAGTTTGGGCAGATGCAACATTTGGATCTAATGATCAATGGGACACCCTTTCCTCTCCGGTCACCCACCTTCCTCAGTGGAGATGGTCCCTGCCACACATGGAGTGCAAGTATAGCAGCATGGGGGCTGTCCCTCCTGGATCTCCTTGGCATATCCAGGATGACAGCTATGGACACACCAGGAATGAGGCACAGTCTGGCAACAAAGATAAAAAGCATCAAGATGAAAATAGTAGGACCATTTGTCTGAGCAGAAATGAATCCTAGATTTGAGAAGGATTCCTATGGCCTAGTCCCAAGGTCTCCAGCACTGAATGGGTGGAATTATTTATTTAGGGAAGCTCACAAATGTACAAACAGAATGGCACATGGTAGGCAAATCAGGAGTGGTGCCACCTGGAGCTGGGGTCAGATTAGATGGTCCTTCTGACTCACTCTTTTCCTATATTTCTATTAAAAAGCAGGCAAATAGGATAAATTTCAATATTTTGGATGCAATGTTCAAGACAGCATCTGGCTCTCTGATGCTCACTGCATTCAGCCTGGGCCATGAAATGAGCTGAGCTGATAGCAAGTCCCACATTTGTGGAAAGGCGAGAGGGAAAATTTGATGGATGTTATCAAGAAAGTGCTAGAACAGCACTACAAAGAAACCAAGAATCTAAAAAAAAAAAGTCTGAACTATGTTGCAGAATTTAAATCTCAAATTATCACTGAAATCACAGAGGATAAGTCCAGGACCATCTGGGAACTCTGCAGGCACCCTTGCTCCAAGCATGCAAAGTACATGATTCTGTGCACAGAGACCAGTAGCCGCTTGTGCAGAAACAGAAGTCCACTTGCCCACTGGTTGTATGGGTGGCCAGCGGGCCAGCTCGCATCCTGCAGGATGACCATGCAGGCCCTCCACAGGAGTTGATCTCAGGCCAGAGAGAAAGTGGACCCTGGATTTGCTCCTGAGGATGCTTGGGGTGAATCATGGTGGAGGTCCTCACACTGTCCATCAAAAGGACCCCTTCAGCTATTCTGTTTGTTTCCATTTTTGCTTGCTGGAAAATTGACCAAGGCAGTGGGAAATTATAGAGAAATTTGCAGGGATATTTATCGCTATCTGGACATCCTATAACATCCTCTGTATGAGGCAGAAGATGGCGCAATCCAAGCCCCATCAGGAAGCACCTTTGAAGTCCAGACTTCAAGATATGTATTCCTTAATCTCCCTATCCAATTTTCAAGAACCTGCCACAGAAAGATTGATGCATACAAGCTCTGAGGAGTCCATCCCACTATCATTGGCAGACTTCCTCGCACTCTCAGCTCTGGCTTACAAAGTGAGCCAAGCAATGAGAAAGCTCTGGATCCCTCATGGAACCCCAGTTGTGCAGCTGGCAACCTGCTGCCATGTCACATCCAGCAGCACAAGCAAAGGTTGCTGCACATGACATGAAAGAAGAAGCCGCTTTCACACCAGGTGCACAGGGCTCAGTTCTGCGTCCGCATATGGGAATCCTTGCAAGGAGTTCAGATTCATGGCGGCAGGAGAATGGGCCAAAGCATGGGGAGCTGAGCCCAAGGAATCCAATAAATTCCCAGGCCTAATGTAGATTAGAAGTACAATTTAGCAGATGTACTGAGAAACCAGAATGAAAGTCCCCAAAAAGGAAGGGTTGGAGTTCCTAAACTCTCCCTGGCCTGCAATTCTAGAAGACAGTTCCCTTGGCAAGGCAATCCCACATGATTTCACACAAGAAAAAGTCCCTTTCGATGCAGTGGAACTTACTTTCCCAGGCAAGTGTGCGCTGGATTTATCTATTTATTTAGAATTTTTGTATGCTGTCCCATTGCTTATAGCCTCGGGATGGATCACATAAATAAATAAACAAAAGGCCTTCTACGTATTATGGCGAAGATTCATAGATCTGGACAAACATAGCACAAGATATTTGTCCCACCTGGTTAAACTGCCAGGGCCATACAATGTCTTCCTCCTTGAGTGTGAGCTTTACATCATGGGAGGACTCTTTCTTCACACTCCCAACTGTGACACGGCCACATGTTCTATTGGGAAATAGCACCCAATTGATGAGGTCAAAGCTGGCTTTCAACTCCCTGTTCTCATCAAACTGCAACCCTTCCACGGAAATATTGGAAAGCTGGATTTCTCTTAAGAACCGATGCAACTAGAATGATGGAGGGGTGATGGAGGGAGAAAAGTAGTAGAAAATAAGAAGGATGTTTCCATAGTCTTCCTGTCCTAACAATATGCCTCCATAAGCCACAAACTGGAACCAAATCACATTCTATCTGCTAAGGCCGTGAGATCCTTCAGTAATGAAGACTGAAACCTATATAGCCCTTGCCTAGGAGAGGCCACTTCAGGGAAAGGCAACACCACATGCATCATGAAACCAGCCTGGCAGTGTCAGATCTTGTGTTGTGGGGGTGGGACTTGGCTAATCTGGGTTCTGGCCCCACTAAGCAATGAAACTCTCTTTGGGGCTTTGGGCAAGTCATTCACTCTCACCCTCACCTACCACATAGGATTACTGTGAGGGTGAAATGAAGACAAATATCACAGAATCACACAATAGCAGAGTTTGAAGGGACCATGAAGGACATCAGGTCCAACACACTGCTGTTTCAGGAGAACAAATTACACCAACCCACTCAGATGGCTGTCCAGTTTTGCATAGAATGTCTGTATTCTGGCAGAGGCCATGACCCCTCGTGATAACTGGTTCCATTGTTGGATTGTTCTGAAGTGAGAAAACTTTTCCTGATGTCCAAACTGAATCTGGGTTGTAACAACTTAAACGGATTATCCTCTGTACTAGATTCTAAGATGCGCCAGAAGAGATCTTGCTTTGTGCTTCATGACAGAAAGGACAGGAATTTATCATGATCATCAGTCCCATCATTACCACTATTTCATTTCATAGCACCCCACAGCCAAAGCAGCAATTCATTAAAATGTCGATAAAATGCAAAACCATTACCATAAATAATTAAATAATGAAAAAGTAGAACACTTAAAACAAAAAACAAAAAAATTGCTCCATGAAACATAATGGGTGGGTAATCCTCTTCAAACCCCTTGTTAGCCAGGAAAGCCTTTGAAGTTTTGCATTAAGGGCCATCTTAATTTGGCATGAGATGACAAATTCCGTGCCAGCATCCCACAGTGTGGAAGTTGTTCCATGGATGAGGTGTCAGCACAGTGCAAGCACTTCCCCCTAATGCCACTGTGCTTCCATCAGAGCTGATGGAGGAAGCGTTCTGTCCAAGGCTTCATGAGAATGCTCAAAAAAGGGATCCCTCAGGATGGAGTCAGTGGAGTAGACAAACTACCATACTTCATTTCGTCTCCTAGAAAAACAGCCCAAAATAGACTTCATAGATGAAGACTTTTATGCACAAAGTGCTTTGTGAAAAGATCACAGTGAGTTCTTGAGGGGTCTTGGGGTCCATTTTCAAGAAAATGTTTGAATAATCTGGGGGAAGTTCAGATTACCCCTCCTTGTGAGTTGCTTATGCTGACAAGAAAAGGGTTCTGCATTGCCATGGAATGGGCAAGATGAAGGGCTATAACATACGTTAGGTCATCTTTCTTTGGATAGATGCAGACAACATGACAAGTCATGATTAATTGTTATCAGTAACAATGTCTTTCACTCTAGTTTGTCCATACCACCATGGCTTGTTGTGATCTCCAATTCATGCCAAAAGCAGGATGACTGAGTAGGGATAATGGAAACCACAAAACCAGCAAAACCACATGATAGTGTGTCACACACATCATGGTAAATATTTTCAAATCATGGGAAAGCCACTCACTTACTTTCCAGTATACACCCAGCTCCAATGTCTTTCTCCCTTCCCAGTGATGGTGGAAACACAAAAGCACATACCTGCCATGGCTGCATCCTTTGATGTTGCAGCCTGTCTCCTCCACCCAACCTCCATGACCACTTTGATTGGAATGATGATGCAGCATGCAAGGCATGGGCCACGACTTGGATGCTGTTGTATGTGCTGAAGCTTTCTTGAGACAGGGCTCTCTCAACTTCCTCCTGGGACAGCCTCTCCAGTTCCTCTTTCTCTCTGCATGTAGTCCAAGCTCTCAGGGAGAAAACATGCTCTGAATAGGAACAAGAAAAAGCATCATCCCAAAAGAAATAGGTATCAATAGATCTTGGAATGTAATAACCAGGTATTGTGCTTTTTGTGGGTTTAATGACGAAGGAGAAAGAGCCATGGAAAACCAGGAAGTCCACAGGATCCACACCCAAAATTGTGTCCTGAGTGGCTGTTGCAATCCACACCTTGGTCCCAACCTGCTCCTTTTCAAGTATGTTGTATATTGCAAAGCAGCTGTAGTAAGAGTCTGCATAGTAAACAGCCACATTTGCTTGTCCCCACTCGACAGCTACTTCATGGTGAGACAGTTTGAGCATGCCTTTTCGTGGCATCCTTTTTGTGAAGGCGATGCAGATTGCATGACTGATAATCAAAGGGGTCAGGGCATTCAGGAACCTCTCTCCATTGTCAGTGTCTGGGGCAAACAGACCAGTCCATGTCCATCCAAAATAGAGGAGCAGCTGGACAATGCCCAAGTGCAGGGTTTCTTCCTTTGGGGCCATACGGTAGGCAAAAGGAAATTCTGTTCTATCATCAAGAGCAGGATCAATAAAGCTGTAACCGACCTGAAAAAGAGAGACAGAGTATCATGGTTTTCTTTTGTTTTTGTTCTGCTTTTACTCCTGTGTCTGCTGCCACTGAGCACCAGGTCAGCTCAATCCAGGCCTTGATTGTGGATGAAGAGGTCGACTTTTCTTGCCTTACTAAGACCTGGGTGGGTGAAATGGATGGGGTAATTCTCTCTCAGCTGTGCCTTCTGGGTACTCCAAACACCATCAGCTTCTCCCTTTCTACATTTCCTGTTCACTGAAGTGCTGCTCTGGAGTATTTGTACCTTGTGTTGGGTGCTCCTGTCCATAAGAGTCACTGCCAGAGCTAATGGAGGTGGTCCAAGACTTGGTTTTGAGAATCCCTGCACTGTCCATTCTCTGGGATGCTGAGGTGGGTGAGGAGTTCATGGCTGCCATGACAACCACAGGGCTGTCTCCACATTATTGGTCCAAAGGACCCTCCTTTGATGTAGTTTTCTTAACTGGCCAAGAGGATGGTGATCTGTGAGTGGGGGAATTAACATCAACCCCTTGCCATGGTCAGATCAGTACCTACTGAGCTTTAGAGTTTCAATGGCTCAGACAGTTGACAAAATCACACCCAAGCACCCTCTTCCCGCGAGCAGAGCCCAGTCAATGCCTTGGCACACTTTTAAATTGAGGGCAAGAAACAAAGAGGGGAGATGGCTAGAGTGCAGGAGGAAGACAACATGTTCCAAGTCTGATCAAACACTGGTTAGAGCTCAGTACCAAACCCACCACTAATGAATCTTCTCAGTGGCATCCAGCAGAGCTTTCCAAGTGGTTCACAATCGATCATATTCTGGGCCAGGCAAATAATTTGCCATGGCCTCAGATGCTTGCTATGAATAACTTGCACAGCACTTTGTAGATACAAGTCATGTAGATTCACCATAAATTTGATACCAGAACTTGAGGCAGTTCCTCTAGTGGAAGCATCCAGAGCACCCTCTGGTCAA